>NC_057797.1:120029164-120174454 GCF_018294505.1 Triticum aestivum
TTAAGCCTCTTATTGAGAGAACTTAGGCGAGTGCTCGACTGCAGCTAAGCCCCCGAGTGGGAGGATTGCTCTCCACTCGGTAGGATTTTTTCAAACTTAGGCGAGTGCTGGACTGCCGTTAAGCCTCTTAGTGAGAGAAATTAGGCGAGTGCTCGACTGCAGCTAATCCCCTGAGTGGGAGGGTTGCTCTCCACTCGGTAGGATTTTTTTCAAACTTAGGCGAGTGTTGGACTGTCGTTAAGCCTCTTAGTGAGAGAACTTAGGCGAGTGATCGACTGCAGCTAAGCCCCCGAGTGGGAGGGTTGCTCTCCAGTCAGTAGGATTTTTTCGAACTTAGGCGGAATGGATTCCCGACTAAGCCCACCCACTGGGGGATTTCAGGAGTAAATAAGAACAACACAATCGAATGAGAGAACCGTAAGCTCTTGTCTTTGATAAACGAATTACAAAAGGTGTTGCTTATTACATTTTATTCAAACGAGTGTTTAAGTATAAAAGGGGCGGAGCAGCTCCGCGTTCCAAGCCCGTGGCTCGTCTTTCTGATGCTCGATACTGTAAAGATGGTATGCTCCATTGTGGAGAACTTTGGTGACGATGAAGGGGCCTTCCCAAGTTGGAGCGAGCTTATGTGGTTTCTGCTGATCCACTCGAAGAACCAAGTCTCCTTCTTGAAAGGCCCGACCCCTCACATTCCTGGCGTGGAATCGACGCAAATCTTGCTGATAAATGGTCGAGCGGATCAAGGCCATCTCTCTTTCCTCCTCTAAGAGATTGAATGAATCTTGCCGGGCTTGCTCTGCTTCTGCTTCGAAGAAGAGTTCAACTCGGTGTGTGTTGTGGAGCAAGTCACTTGGCAGAACAGCTTCGGCTCCATAGACTAAGAAGAAAGGAGTTCTTCCGGTCGACTGATTAGGAGTTGTCCTTAAACCCCACAGAACTAATGGAAGTTCATCAACCAAGCACCTACTGCGTGTTTGAGATCACGCATCAGTCGGGGCTTCAGTCCTTTGAGAATTAGGCCATTGGCTCTTTCTGCTTGTCTGTTCGACTGCGGGTAAGCAACAGAAGCATAGTCGACTCGAGTGCCCTGAGAGGCGCAGAAAATTCTAAACTCATCAGAATCGAAGTTCGACCCGTTGTCCGTGATGATGCTGTGCGAGACTCCATATCTGAATGTCAATTCTCTGATAAAACTGAGAGCGGTGCTAGCATCAAGGTTCTTGATAGGTTTGGCTTCGATCCATTTGGTAAACTTATCGATTGCAACGAGCACGTGAGTGAAGCCGCTTTTGCCGATCCTCAGCGGTCCAACCATATCCATTCCCCAAACAGCGAAGGGCCAGACGAGGGGAATGGTCTTCAGGGCTGACGCTGGCTTGTGAGACATATCGGAGTAAAATTTACAGCCTTCACATCTGTCGACTATATCTTTCGCCATCTCATTTGCTCGTGGCCAATAGAATCCAGCTCGGTATGCTTTAGCCATGATGGCCCGAGAGGACGCATGGTGACCATAGGTCCCCGAGTGGATGTCATTGAGGATCACTCGACCTTCTTCTGGTGTTATGCACTTCTGACCGACTCCAGTCACACTTTCTCTGAACAGCTGCCCTCTTATCACAGTAAAAGCTTTAGATCGGCGGACGATCTGTCGAGCTTCTTCTTCATCCTCTTGGAGCTCTTTCCCGAGGATGTACGCAATGTAGGGCACCGTCCAGTCGGGAGTAATGGCCAGAACCTCCATGATTAGGTCGACCACAGCTGGGACCTCGACTTCAGTCGAATCCGTGGCGCTCTTGGGTTGTGGGGGCTCTTAAGTGAAAGGGTCTTCCTGAACTGTCGGTGTGTGAATATGCTCCAAGAACACATTGCTGGGAATGGCTTCTCTCTTGGAACATATCTTTGCCAATTCATTGGCTGCTTGATTTTTTAATCGGGGGATGTGGTGGAGTTCTAACCCCTCGAACTTCTTCTCAAGCTTTCTCACCGCGTTGTAGTAACCAGTCATGGCTGGGCTTCTGACGTCCCACTCCTTCATTACTTGATTAACTACCAAATCTGAGTTGCCATAGACCATGAGGCGACGGACGCTGAGTGAGATGGCCATGCGCAACCCATACAGGAGTGCTTCATACTCTGCTTCATTGTTGGAGGAATCAAAGTGAATCTGGAGGACATATCTGAGCTTGTCTCCTCGGGGGGATACCAGAACTACTCCAGCACCAGAACCGTTCAACATCTTGGATCCGTCAAAGAACATGGTCCAGTGCTCCGAGTGAACTTGAGTCGGCAGTTGCTGTTCGATCCACTCGCCGAGGAAATCTGCTATTGCTTGGGACTTGATAGCTTTCTTTGCCTCAAACTTGATATCCAAGGGAAGGAGTTCAATCGTCCATTTTGCCACTCGACCAGTTGCATCCCTGTTGTGCAGAATCTCTAACAATGGAGCGTCGCTGACGACTGTAACAGAGTGATCTGAGAAGTAGTGTGCAACCTTCTTCGTGGTCATGTAAATTCCATAGACAAGCTTCTGATAGTGAGGATATCTCTGCTTTGACGGGGTTAGGACTTCAGAAATATAATAAACTAGGTGTTGAACTTTGTACGCTTTTCCTTCTTCTTCCCGCTCGACCGTAAGTACTGTACTGACGACTTGTCCAGTGGCTGCTATATAAAGCAAAAGACGCTCTTTGCTAATTGGAGCAGCAAGCACCGGCTGGGTGGAAAGCAGGGCTTTTAGCTCTGCAAATGTTGTATGAGCTTCTAGAGTCCACTCGAACTTATCTGATTTCTTCATCAGTCGGTAAAGAGGCAACGCCTTTTCACCGAGGCGAGAAATGAATCGACTTAGGGCGGCCAAGCAACCAGTAAGCTTCTGGACATCATGCACACGCACAGGGCGTTTCATTCGGAGTATAGCGCCTACTTTCTCTGGGTTAGCATCGATTCCTCGTTCGGAAACAAGAAAACCGAGCAACTTTCCGCCTGGAACTCCAAACGTGCACTTTGATGGATTGAGCTTGATATCATACCTTCTGAGGTTGGCAAAGGTTTCAACAAGGTCGATCAGCAGGTCGGAACCTTTACGTGACTTGACCACAATGTCATCCATGTATGCCTCCACATTCCGACTGATCTGAGTGAGCAGGCACTTCTGAATCATTTGCATAAATGTGGCTCCAGCGTTCTTCAAGCCGAATTGCATTGTGACATAACAGAAGCACACGAACGGGGTGATAAAGGCTGTCTTTATTTCGTCTGGTCCGTACAGATGGATCTGGTGGTACCCAGAGTAGGCATCCAAAAAGGACAAACGCTCACACCCAGCAGTCGAGTTGACTATCTGATCGATGCGAGGGAGAGGGAAGTGATCTTTCGGGCAGGCCCGATTGATATGCTTGAAATTGATGCACATGCGGAGTGAGTCATCTTTCTTTGGGACCATGACAACATTGGCTAACCACTCGGAGTGGTAAATCTCTCGGATAAACTCAGCTGCCAAAAGCCGAGCCACCTCTTCGTTGATTGCTTTTCTTTTCTGGATGGTGGACCGTCGAAGATGCTCTTTGACTTGTTTCACTTTTGGGTTGACTCGCAAATGATGCTCAGCCAGTCCCCTGGGAACACCTGGCATGTCAAAAGGCTTCCATGCAAAGATGTCCCAGTTCTCACGGAGGAACTGGATGAGCGCTTCTTCCTATTTGGAGTCGAGTGTGGTCGAAATGTGGGTCGGAGCTGCATTGGGGTTCGTCGGGTGGATGTGAATAGACTTCATCTCGCCAGACGACTGGAATGTTGAATCCGTGGCTGGCTTCTTGGCTCGCAACAAGGCACTCAGGTCTGCATTTTTCTAGTATTCTTGCAATTCTGCCACGGCCATCTGGGCATCGGCGATCTTTGAGCCATTTTGGAAACACTCTTCCGCCTTTTTCCGATTACTAGAGATAGTGATCACTCCTCTGGGACCAGACATCTTCAGTTTGAGGTACACATAACAAGGTCGAGCCATGAATCGTGCATAAGCCGGCCTGCCCAGAATTGCATGATACGCACTCTAAAAATCCACGAGTTCAAACGTCAACTTTTCTTTGCGGTAATTTTTGGCATCACCGAAAACCACGTCTAGTGCAATCTGACCGAGGGACGCGGCCTTCTTGCCCGGGACGACCCCATGGAAACTCATATGGCTTTCACTGAGTCTGGACATCGGAATGCCCATTCCTTTCGACGTTTCTGCATACAGAATGTTCAGGCCACTGCCACCGTCCATCAAGACCTTTGTCAGTCGAGTGCCTTCGACCACCGGGTCGACCACCAGTGCTTGCCTCCCAGGGGTGGCGATGTGCGCTGGATGATCAGACTGCTCAAATGTAATGGCAGTCTACGACCATTCCAAGTAACTGGGTGTCGCCGGAGCGACCATGTTCACTTCTCTGTTGATGACTTTCAATCGACTCTTGTTTTCAACATCAGCAAAAATCATCAGAGTGGAATTCACGCGAGGATAACCATCATCATCTTCTCCTTCACTCTCAGCCTTGTCTGCCTCCTTCTCCTTTTCCTTGGGTTGTTTCTCTCGGAACTGCTGGATCAGGAGCCGACACTGTCGAGTGATATTCTTTGGGTAAATGAAATTACCTTCTTCGTCTTTTTTGGTGTGGATATGGCATGGCAGATCCAACACGTCATTTCCATCCTGATCTTTTACTTTCTTGGGGTTCCACGGCCCTTTGGGCTTCCCCTTGAACTTTCCTTGAACCATAGCTAAGGCCTCACCCGGAGCAGCTGGTTTGGCCTTGCGTTTTTGTTTCCGACTGGAGTTTCCTCCTCCGGCTTCGTGGGCAACAGCTTTGTGCTTGCCGCTCCGTAGTCGCTCCTCCTCTTCACCATTGGCATACTTGGTGGCGATTTCCATCATCCGAGTTAGAGTCATGTTTCCTGTCCGACCGAATTTCAGGTTCAACTCCCGGTACCTGACGCCTTCCTTGAAAGCACAAATTGCCTGATGATCAGACACATCTTCCACCGTGTGGTGCAGGGTGATCCACCTCTGGATATAATCTCTCAAAGTTTCATTCGGTTTCTGGATGCAACACTGTAATTCTGTCAAACCTGCTGGCCGCTTGCAAGTACCCTCAACCGTTCTGACAAACACTCGGGCGAGATCTTCCCAAGTATAGATGCTGCCAGGCGCCAACTGATTCAGCCACGCCCTAGCCGAGCCCTCCAACATCAGAGGAAGGTGTTTCATGGCCACCTCATCATTGCCGCCACCAATCTGGACAGCCACTCGGTAGTCTTCGAGCCAGGTGTCAGGCTTGGACTCTCCGGTGAACTTACTGACTCCAGTCGCCAACCTAAAGTTGGGGGGAATCACTGCAGCTCGGATAGCTCTGCTGAAGCACTCTGGGCCATAGACATGCACCCTATTGCTGGTTTGCGGGCCTCTGTCATGGCCATCTCGGTGAGCTCTGTTTCTGTCGACCAAGCCTTGTACAAGAATAGATCTCGCATCAAAGCCTGGCTCTCTGGGGTCGACTAGAATACCTCTTCCGACGCTGTTAGGGCGCCTGTCTTCATGTGGTCGCGGCACGTACGACCCACTCCTTGGAGGAGGCGTGGACACTCAACGGCGACCATCGCGATCGGCTCGATGATCATACTGCTCCTGGTTTCTGTACTGATCACGCCGCTCTCCACGTCCCTCACGCCTCGGGGGCGATCTCGGGCTATGGGCCGACTGGACCGTATCTGCGACCACAGGTCTGCTATGGATCCTATCCCGCGACTGAGACATGGCTGTATTCTTCTCTCCTGCTGCCCGGAGCAAGGCCTTGATCTGCGCCAGACCTCGGCCAGCTTCTGACTGGGAAGGTTGAATCGACTCTGCTATCCGGGCAGCAGCTGCTAGGTTTTGGATCGGTGTCTGCTATACCTGAGCCGAAGGTGGAAAAAGTTGGCGTCGGCTGGACTCAGGAGCACGTTGACGAGCGCGATCGTCGAGTGCGTGCTGTAGGTTCTCTAGCCGAGTGCGCTCAGCCAGATTGGCCAAGCGAGCATGTTCCAAGGCCTGGGCCTCGGGCGTTTCTCCAACTATTGGAGTATGCAGGGCATCCATGTTTCGGCGACGAAGTTCTTCTCTCTGCTGTGAGGAGAGAGGATCGGGGCGGTACTCCTCGTGAACGCGCGACAGTTTGCCGTTCCCGTCACCTCCGTCTTCACGATCGAAGCCAGGAGGACCGCGTGGTCCATTGACCATCAGGACTTCCGCTGCCGAGTCATTGCTGCCGCACTCGGATGCAGTCTCTACGGAGCCAGTCGACAGATCGAACAGGCCGTAGAGAGACTCGTCGGGCTCGAGCGCCGCGACTTGAGGGGTGGCCGACTAGCGTGCCACCGCATGCTTCACCATCGTTGAATCCTCGATCGGCCGGTGCGCTTGCTCTGGCGGGTCGCAGGGAGGGGGAAAGTCGTTGGAGTCGACTGGTACTGGGTTGACGGTTGCCGCAGGAGGACGCCACGGACACATGCGTGAAAGTGCGTCGCCCCGCGGGCGGGGAGCGCGTCGACGTCAAGTGGTGCCTCCTGAAGCCAAGCGGACTCGTCGGCGACAAACATGAGCGCGCCGAGACGGATCTCATGGCCCTCAGCCAAACTTTCGCTTGGAACCATGATGATGGGGATCGAAAAAAATTGCAACTTCTCCAATAAGTCGTTAAGACACCTGCCCCACGGTGGGCGCCAACTGTCGTGGATCTAAGACTGGCAGTAGAATGGGGGGTAGGTATGAGGAGGCAAGATCCTAGCTATGGAGTACTTGTACACACAAGTTTTACGAGTTCAGGCCCTTCTCGGAGGAAGTAACAGCCCTACGTCTTGGTGCCCTGAGGCGGTCGACTGGATTATATGTGTGTGTGTGAGTTTACAAAAAAGTGCGAACCCCTGTCCCAGAGGAGGGGGGTGGCTTATATAGAGTGTGCCAGGACCCCAGCTCCCCTCCATTACTCAGCGTTCAATGCTCATAAAGGAAAGGCGTTACTGGTAACGTCTACAGTAAAATGTCATAAATGCTCATAATGCTATGGTTTAAGTCCTAACCGTTGTAGAGTGGAGGGTTCCTCATCTCCTGGTGGTCGAGTGTCTTCAAAGTGGTCGAGTGAGCGCATCTCCGCGGTCGAGTGGATGATGATTTCTCTTCGACTGCTTCTAATTCTTTGTAAAGATGTCCTTGGGGAGGGTATGCTGGACAGGTCCATGACCCTACCCTAGGTACATAGCTTCATCACCGCGTCGCCGAACCACTGGATTTACCTCCGGCCACGGACTCCGAGCCGCCTACATCCGTGCCCGTCGAATCCGACGGGGCGCCGATCATGGAGTTCACCTCCGCGGATATCTTTCAGCACTCACCTTTCGGAGATGTGCTAAATTCATTAAGGTCTCTTTCCCTGTCAGGAGAACCTTGGCCGAACTATGTCCGGCTAGAATGGGATGCGGACGACGAGTAAATCCACTGCCCACCCACCACCCACTTAGTAGCCACTGTCGACGACTTAACCGGCATGCTCGACTTTGACTGCGAAGACATCGACGGTATGGACGACGATGCAGGAGACGAACAGGAACCACCGCCCACAGGGCGCTGGACCGCCACTTCATCACATGACGTATACATGGTGGATACACCCAGAGAGGGCAATGACAAAGAGACAGCGGAGGATGCCCCCTCCAAGCAACCCAAGCGTCAACGTCAGCGGCGCCGCTCTAAGTCCCGCCATAGCAAAAACAGCGATAACAACGCAAAAGGAAATAACAGTCCAGTCGACTCTAGAAGAAACGACGACTGCACCACCCCGGTGGCAGAGCACGATCAAGATGCAAACTGTAAACATAGTACGAATCCGACGTCCGAACACGATGACGCCAAGGATAAGCCTCATCAAACCCCGTCTGGGGAAGAAAACAGTCCGGACGAAGATGCACACATCATCCCGGAAACGCACTTGGAGCAAGAGAACCTCTACAGAAGGCTTATTGCCACAGCGAGGAGCCTGAAGAAACAGAAGCAAAGGCTTAATGTCGCACAAGATACGCTCAACAGCAGGTGGAACAAAGTAACAAAGTATGGTGGAAGTTACCACAAAAATATCTATCCAAAGCGCAAGCTATTACCGGAATTCGATGATGAGCCATTAGAGCCCATACAGCCGAAGAATGATACGGCCAACCGGCCAGATCCACCACCTTGTGAACGCGATAGAGCGGCTAACAAAGTCGTGCATAAGTCAACACACGATCTACGTGAGAACTTGCACCAAAAATCCGGCGTGACCAGATCCATCTATGGATCTAGGAAGCGCGCTCTGGTACAAAACCAACTCCGAATACTACAACTGTCCGAACACCATGGCACATCCCAATACAGGGGTGCCGCACACCCCTTATGTTTCACTGATGAGGTGCTAGATCACGAATTCCCAGAGGGATTCAAACCGGTGAACATAGAGGCATACGACGGGACCACAGACCCTGGAGTCTGGATAGAGGACTTTATCCTCCATATTCATATGGCTCGTGGAGACGATCTCCATGACATTAAATACTTGCCCCTCAAGCTTAAAGGGCCAGCTCAGCACTGGCTGAAAAGCATCCCCGAAAACTCAATTGGGAGTTGGGAGGAGCTCGAGGACGCTTTTCGGGCCAATTTTCAAAGGACTTATGTCCGACCTCCGGATGCAGACGATTTAAGTCATATAATCCAACAGTCTAGAGAGTCCGCCCGAAAGCTTTGGAACATGTTCCTCACCAAGAAGAACCAAATCGTCGATTGTCCGGACGTCGAGGCCTTAGCAGCTTTTAAATACAGCGTCCGAGATGAATGGCTCACCAAACACCTCGGCCAAGAAAAACCGAGAACAATGGCAGCCCTAACAAGCCTCATGACCCGCTTTTGTGCGGGCGAGGACAGCTGGTTGGCCCGTAGCAGCACCAGCGACCCAAGCACATTCGAAGTCAGGGATGGCAATGGTAAACCATGACGCAACAAAAACAAGCGTCAAAATAAAGAAGGTAGCCCAGATAACACGACGGTAAACACCGGATTCAGGGGCTCCCAACCAGGTCAGCGGAAAAAGCCTTTCAAAGGCAGCAGAGAAGGACAATTTGGCCTAAACAAAATTCTTGACAAACTCTATCAGATTCACGGCACCCCAGACAAACCTGCAAATCATACCCACAGAGAATGTTGGGTCTTCAAGCAGGCCGGTAAGCTAAACGCCGAACACAAAGGGGAAGAGACACCAAGCGAAGACGAGGATGAACCTCGCCAGCAAAGCGCCGGAGGACAGAAAAAATTCCCACCAGAGGTTAAAACAGTAAACGTGATCCATGTGACAAAGAGGAGAAGCAAGCATGCACTCCGAGGCACATGCGCCATAGAGCCTGTCACCACTAGGTTCAACCCCTGGTTGGCCTGCCCGATCACTTTTGATCGTAGGGATCACGAGACAAATATCCGGCGCGAAGGACTGACGGCCTTGGTGTTAGACCCAATAATAAATGGGTACCATTTCACACGAGTCCTCATGGACGACGGCAATGATCTAAACCTGATATATCAGGACACAGTCCGCAAAATGGGGATAGACCCGACACAAATAAGCCACAGTAATACTACCTTCAAGGGAGTAATACCAGGCCAAGAGGCCCGCTGTACGGGCTCTCTACTACTAGAGGTGGTATTCGGCTCTCCCGATAACTTCCGAAGTGAAAGGTTAACTTTTCACATCGCACCATTCCGAAGTGGTTATCAAGCACTACTCGGAAGAACGTCTTTCGCTCGTTTTAGCACAATACCGCATTATGCTTTTCTCAAGCTTAAGATGCCCGGTCCACGTGGCATCATCTCAGTTAGCGGAAATACCAAACGTTTCTTACATACGGAAGAGGATGCGGCAGCTCTAACAGCCGCAAACTAGACAACCTCACCAACTAGAAAAAAATGGCAGGTCGTCAAGACCACAGACACGGTTAAACGAATCCGGCATTCCATCATATATACATGAGATTGGTTTGATGATCAAACTCTCATAAACGATACCAGGGGCTTCCCGCATGTAATCAGGGTCAGCCCGTCTCAACTTGGCTTCTCTTGAATTTTGGTAGTTCATTGATCATAACCAATTCTTCTTTTTGGCATGACAACTTTAACCTAAGTTCTTTCCTTTTACAGATGACAATCGTGCTACACCCGTCCAGGACACGACACAATGGAGATACAGGCGCAGATGTGCAGCAGGGACCCGCCCAAAGGTTTCTTTTTAGATTCAGACCCTGCGTAAACCTTTTTTACTATCTCTTGTTGCTCACATCCTTCGGATACTCCACACAACCGAGAAGGATGCTGGCGTTATTGGCATGTGGCCACGTCAGGATTTTGCACGTACCTGGACACATGGGGTTTCTTGTTAAGGGCATTTTTTAGCCCGGTATATGTTATAAAGACCGAATACCTTAGGGAGTGTTCGGCGTCGCGAGTTTGGCCCTATATGCATCAGCTCCGAATCATGTCTTTGGTCAAATGTTGGGTTTGCCTGGCTCCCACGTTTTGGAACCTTACGTTCCGTTATATCGGCTAAGGTAGCACTGGGAGAACTACTGCGGTTGTGCCTTGGTTCATCTGGATGAGCACCTCAGTAGAGAAAGCCGAAAACTGACTGTCATGATATAGCAAGAGACTGGTCAGCCACTTGATGACTCATCGGAATCTTCGGGATTCCTCCGGATTAATGAAGGGTCGTTTCCCGGTCATGTACATACGCGCCCCGTATTCGGGCGAGCGCAGAAGTACCAGGGGCTATATAGTAGCCCCACAGTCAAACTCCTATGGCTAAGTGAAAGTGTTAAAGCAATATAGTCTGATTGCCTCGTTCGCTGTGCTATCACCTCCTTAACGGACCAAGACGTTGGATCAAGTGTGGATATGCATTTTCTGCGAACACCCCCGCATTATATGCGTGGGGGCAGAAGCCGACGATTGCAAACTTTTAGGTTATATACATACATAAACGGCCGCACAGGAGGCATCATAGTACTTTCGGGCAAAAGTATAAATATAGCCTTGATAATTCAATAAAACATTGTTTTTACAATGGGAATACATGCCACTAGAACATAATATTCTTCGAGCACTGAGCCTCTATCGAACGAGCGCCTTCAAGAACTTCTTCAAAGTAGTGCTCGACAGCCACTCAGCCTACGGCCGAACCCTGTGTCGCAACAGTGGTGGCCTCCATCTCCGCCCAGTATGTCTTGACACGGACAAAGGCCATCCGCGCACCCTCTATGCACGTCGATCTCTTTACAGCATCGAGGCGTGGCACAACACCAAGGAATTGTTGCGCTAAACTAAAGTAGCTATTCGGCCTTGGCCCTCCCGGCCATAAGTGATCCACAACGGACCTCATGGCAAGTCCGGACAACCTATGGAGCTCGGCCCACTCGGCCATTCGCTCATTCAACAGCAGCGGACGGACTGGAGCGTGAAACTGTGACCAGAACAACTTTTCCACTTCGGGACCTTTCTGATCCTTGAAGTACTCGGCCGCATCAGCAGCACTTGCAGCCAAATCCACGTAGGCATCCGCAGAACTCCATAGCCGGTCTAGAGGAGCATACTTCGGATCTCTGAACTTAGTCCGCAACAAGAAGGGCTTCCCAGACACGATATCTGTAGCTTGATTCAGCTGCTCCTTTGTCGCTCTAATTTTGGAGCGGGCTTCCTTGGCAGCCACCAGGGCCTTCTCCAGGTCTGTCGCCTTCGCCCGGTTTTCTTCTTCAAGAAGCTGGTAACGATCAGTTGCATCTTTTAACTCTACAGCCATCTTGGCTATTTTTTCCTTGCTCTCGCAATGCGCGGCCTGTTCGGCCCTTAACTCTTCGGCCGCCTTTAGAGTAGCCGCATTGCTACTCATTGCTTGCTCCTTGGCTCGGGCAAGCTCCGCCCGAAGGGTCTCCATGGTGGCAGCTCCATCTGCAGTCATAACATATTAAAGATACTGGCATCATGCTCCTCTTACTATGTGTTGATCACCGGAAAAATCACTTATCATGTGCCTCGTCAAGCCACTTGTTGACAAGCACGATGTCGGCATCTGCCGCATCAAGTTGCCGCTTTAGCTCGGCAAACCCATCAGTCCGGCTAGCCACCGGAGCTTCAGCCACCTGCACATAAAGGCGGTCTGGTTATTACCTGAGACTATGATCCTCTATTTGCCGCCGTTTTCGACGACAACCAGAGTCTCAGGGGCTACTATCTGCATAAGGCACACCTAACGTGTATGGTACTATCAAAAACATACACTATTTCACGTATCTCAAAGCCTTTCAGCAGACTCATAATGGCTTCATGCAAACCGCTTTTAGCAGATGAAATCCTTTCAATTACCGTACCCATTAGCATACGATGTGCTTCCGAGACGGCCGCTTGCCCCAGAAGATCCTTCAGCGCGTCCGACCGCACACTGTATGGTTCTGGACCCTTGTTGTCGCTCTCCTTAGGAGCCGGATATTGGGGATTCCGGGTAGCCAAAGGGTTATCCTCTGGCCTTAGTGGATCCGGAGATACCCTTCGCAACGACACTTCAAGGTCGCCCACTTCATGAGGCAGGGTGTCAGGGGGAGGCGTTTCGCTCTCCATCATCTCCGGAAGAAGATCCCTCGAAGGCGAACTCTATCGAGAAGGGCTATGATCCGGACTACAATTTATAAGCATCGGTTATTGTCTTTGGAAGTAAGGTAGGATGTTTCCACTATTAAGTACTTTTCGATTACTTACAACTCGGTAGAGGGCTGATCCCCGCGCGGACATTGTGCGGCAAGAATACCCTCCGAGGTAGGACCCTCTGATGAAGATTTCTTCTCCCGTTTGGAAACCTTAGTTTCCGGATCTTCAGAGGTAGTCCTCTTCCTTCCCCAGGGAGAGAGAATGTCAGATTCTTCCCTTTGGTTGTCCTCCTTCGTGGAGGCGCTCATTCCCCCGGCTAGAATAAGTAGCGAGTGAGGCCCGCTTTCGCCCTCTCTATTCCCCCCCCCCATCATCTTCCTTTGAGGGCACCGGATAAGGCGCCGGCTCGAGCATCTTGTCGAGTACCGGATTGTCCAAGCCCTCAGGAAGGGGGGCGAACACCTGATCATCATCACCTTTGTTATCCAGTCCTGGTCAAAGAGTGGCTTTTTAGAATGATGTCATGATAAATAAAAGGACAGTAGGTTCGACATAGGATTAGTTACTTGGGCAACAGGGCGGTTGCAGCTCAGACCCACGTCCTCGGTGGTGTCCGGACACTCTATTTGGGGTCCGAAGAACAATTTGTACATCTCTTCAAGCGTAATGCTGAGGAAATGCTGAATAGCTCGTGGTACTTTCGGGTTGAATTCCCACATGCGGAGGGGCCGGCGTTTGCAAGGCTGGACTCGACGAACTAGCATAACTTGCATTACCATAACCAGGCTGAAATCTCTCTCAAAGAGATATCGGATATGGCTCTGCAGTATTGGCACGTCCTTTGCTGGACCCTAGCTCAGCCCCCTGTTGATCCATGACATTAGTTGCGGTGGGGAGCCCGAGCGAAAGGTGGGGACAACTACCCACTTGGCACTTCGGGGAGCTGTGATGTAAAACCACTCCCGCTGCCACAATACGGACACCTTTGGGAAGGAACCCTCTGGCCATGGAGCGTCAGCGATTTTGCTTACTAAAGCACCTTCGCATGCTGTGTGCCACCCCTTGATTATCTTTGGCTTCACATCGAAGGTCTTGAGCCACAGGCTGAAGTGAGGGGTAATGCGGAGGAAGGCCTCACATACAACAATAAATGACGAGATGTGAAGAAGGGAATCCGGGGCCAGATCGTGAAAATCCAGCCCATAGTAGAACATAAGACCCCTAACAAAGGGATCCAAAGTGAGGCCTAGTCCTCAGAGGAAGTGGGAGATGAACACAACGCTCTCGTTGGGTTCAGGAGTAGGGACGACCTGCCCTCGGGCAGGCAGCCTATGCGAAATTTCGGCGGTCAGATATCTAGCCTCTCTCGACTTCTTGATGTCCTCCTCTGTGACGGAGGAAGGCATCCACCGACCTTGAAGGTTGGATCCGGACATAGTTGAAGGTTCGAAGCACCTGACCGGAGCTTTGGGTGTTAGAACTCGAGGCAGTGGAAGGATTCGATTGAGCACAGGAGGAAAAAAAGAAAAAGCCTCGTCCCCTTTATAAAGAGGGTGAATATCAAGCGTTATCCTCGTGGCCGTTTGGGACTTGCCTAAGATCTAGGAGTCATACCAACAGGCACGGTTGGGTTACCCATGTCTGTATTGATGAGAATCCCGTGATAAGGGGGACACGATCTCTGCTTTGACAAGACGTGTCAAGAAAACCGCCTCGCGTTATGTGCGGAGCTGGTTGAGAAAAACGGTTCGAATAATGGTCGGGCCATGGCGTGATGTCGTGCTGTCAAAACATGTCAGCAGATTAGATTTGTGGAAATATTATTCTCTCTATAGTGGTATGTGGAACTTATTTTGCAGGGTCGGACACTATCCTTGTATTCAAAACTCTTCCATGGTGTATGCGCAGGAGGAACCTGCCTTGGAATGCCGAAGACAACACTGCGTGCCGGACTCAACGTCATTGAAGCCTGGTTTAGGGGCTACTGAGGGAGTCCTGGATTAGGGGGTCTCCGGACAGCCGGACTGTTGGACTATGAAGATACGAGATTTAAGACTTTGTCCCGTGTCCGGATGGGACTCTAATTGGCGTGGAAGGCAAGCTAGGCAATACGGATATGTATATCTCCTCCTTTGTAACCGACCTTGTGTAACCCTAGCCCCCTCGGTGTCTATATAAACCGGAGGGTTTTTGTCCATAGGACAACAGACAATCATACCATAGGCTAGCTTCTAGGGTTTAGCCTCTCTTATCTCGTGGTAGATCAACTCTTGTAATACTCATATCATCAAGAACAATCAAGTAGGACGTAGGGTATTACCTCCATCAAGAGGGCCCGAACCTAGGTAAACATCGTGTCCCCTGCCTCCTATTACCATCCGCCTTAGACGCACAGTTCGGGACCCCCTACCCGAGATCCGCCGGTTTTGACACCGACAGTGGGTAAACTTATCAATGCTCCCTGGCTAAAAGGATCCTTCACAGAATCTTCTGACTTATGGCAACGGGAATGGTTTTACATCACTGAACCCCGTGGCACCAAGTGGGCGTCTATACCTGCGCTCCGATCTGGCCCTCCAATTCAAGTCGCATCATGGGTTAATAAGGGGTTGGACTGGGGATCAACCGATGAAGTGCAAACTCTATAGAGCCGCATCTGGAGTCTCCTTGAGAAGAACACCGAACTCATCGACGTGATTCAAGTAATGCTAGTCTGTCGGGTCCTCCCGTGCCGAAGATGGCCCCTCCGTATGTGGGAGTTTAATCTAGAAGGACCACGAACCCTTCATCACTTCTTCGGTGCAACACACAGAGGAATGTGGAAGTTATTTTTCAGGAAACGGAAATAGTGGCCAGATACTACAAAGGACATCGGCCTTGACTACAATCATTCGGATACCTCGGTAAGCACTCGATTCTCGAACACAGCTTAGATACGCATCTTATAATAAGGTGCTGAGAAAACCATCTTCTTCCAGGGCCGGATAAAGAAATTGGAGTGAATTAGGTGTTCGGCTCCTCTTCCCAAAGACTCAGCTAGCCCCGTACTAGCAAGGATGCTCGTCCTGGCGCCATACCAGGCGCCGGTGGAAGAGGAGAATGAGAAGAGCGGGGGAGCCAAAGGCGGCTTCCATCCTGAAGGCAAACCACACACTGTGTCCCGGGAGACTAGGGCTCCCTCTTCCAAAGACAAAAGGGAAGGAGAAGCTGACATCCCTTCTTCCTATGGTAAGAAAAGGGCCGCCTCCGAGAGTTGGGAGGTAAGGGCTCCTAAGCGGGGCAAAATGCCCCTGTCAGGTGGTTCAGGCTCGGAAGGTTTTATTGTTGCACAATCCCTTCGTAAGGACAAGCCTCCAGCCGAATTGTAAGTGAACAAAGATATTTTAAACATACCTCGTTCCTTTTCTCTTTGTAAAGGTAACATCTAGAATGTGCGTTTTGTAGTCCGGCACACAGTCTTTCTCAACAATCCTCCTCCTCGCGGGACCTTTTACCCGAGATGATGGAAAGTGAAACGCCTTCACAAGCTTCCTCGCCCAACGGGGTGGACGATGTCGAGGTGTCGTCCCGAAGGGTCTCTCCCGATCGGGGGATAATGGAACCAGCGCCCCAAGGTGAAACTTCGGCCACCCGGAGTCCGAAGTGTGTGGTCCCTACAAGGGTTAACAATAAAGGCTCCGGACTATCCGGTTTACAGCCGGAGATGACTCTAGGGTCGCGTAAACATACCCTGTCGAAGGGAGTCCGTACTGCCACAGCTGCTTCCAAGAATCCGGATGCGTCGGATACACTGACAGACATGTTATGGTATTCGTTAATCTCAGATGATCATCATGCCTTGATGGGTACGGTGGTTGAGAGGATTCTTTCCGTGAAAAGTGGATTGAATGAAGCCTTCATGGGCCTTCTAAGAGGCTTTGAGGTATGTAATGTTATATTTTTTATTGTGCTTTATACGCAAAAATGCACCTGTGTATAGATAGTAGCCCCTGAGACTCTGGTTGGCGCCCAAAGGTAGGCAATCAAAGGTTCGAAAAAGATGTTCTCATGTAATAATCTAATGACCGGAAACACAGGCTGTTACCTCCATGAAGACTACCCACGCTACGGAGGTTGCAGGTTTGGAGCATAAGCTTGATGTGACGGATAACGACATCACGCTTATTAACAGGCGACTCGACGAGGCGCAACGTATGTGTTAGAATATGTATAGTAACACAGGCATGAAGCTAGAATTATGTTCTGAGACATGCGTATCTACAAATGGTGCTGTCACGGTTGAGACCCTTCGGGCTGAACTTGCCCGAGCTAAGGAGCAAGCTCGGATAAGTAATGTGGGTGCCAAGAAGGCAGCTGATGAATTAGCAGCCAGACAGGCCGCGCAGCGCCACTGTGAGGAGAGAATGGCCATGGCGCGCAAGCTGAAGGAAGCCAATGTTCGGTGTGAATTCCTCGAGAAGGATAACAAGGCCAAAGTAGTCGATCTTGACAAGGCATTACAAGAGGCAAGAGAAGCACGATCCGAGTCTAGAATGGCTCGGGAAGAGATCCGGCAAGCTGGGGAGATAGCGGCTGGTAAGCCTTTCTTATTACAGACTAAGTTTGGTGATCCGAAGTATGCCCCGCTTAATTAGATGTGGAGCTCCCCAGGCGCCTTTTTGGACTTGTCGAAGAGTGCCTCCGGTGCGGGGCAGTTTTACGAAGCGCGGGAAGGGCATGCAACGGAGAAGCTTTTTTGGTCACAATTCGGCATGCCAAAGTGCCCACTGTTACTGAACAAACAGATGGCCCAGTGGGCCGAGCTCCACAAGATATCCAGCTCTGCCATGAAGGACATTGTAGTCTGGCTGTGGCCAACTGAGCCAATTCCGAAGAGTTATTTCGGTTTGGTACATCGACTAGGTGATGCGGTGTCGCGTATCGATGCTGTTAAGTGGTCCACGTGCATTGAAGGTGCACGGATGGCCCTTGCTCGTGTGAAGACTTACTGGGCGAAGATGAAGGCCACCCATGTTGCAGCGAAAAGTCCACCCGAGGGCAAGGAGCATCATACGCCAGAGTATTATTTTGAGGATGTCTTAGAGGGTGCCCACTTGATAAAGGGTCAGTTCTCGAAAGAGATGATGTTCGAGTGAAATGTATTGAGATTGTAAAAACAAATTTATTATATTTTAAGACTATGCCTAGAAGTTGTGGATCCTCCTGTGCGGCCGTTTTTGTATAATCTGAAAGTTTTCCAGTCGTCGGCTTCAGCCCCCTCGCATAAAATACGGGGGGTGTTCGGAAAAGCATTTGATCACTCTTGATCCAACGTCTTGGTCCATGAAGGAGGTGTCAATGTGGCGAACTAGGCAATCGGACTATAGGGCTTTAGCACTTTCACTTAGCCATAGGAGTTTCACGGTGGGTCTATGATATAGCCCCTGGTATGTACGCAGTCATCCGAATACGGTGCGTTACATGAGTGACCAGAAGAACGGTCCTTCGTGTAATACGGGAGGAATCACGAAAGATTCTAATAAGTCATCGAGTGGTTGACCAGTTCTCGCCGCATCATGACAGTCAGTTTTCGGCTTTCTCCACTGAGGTGCACATCCGGATAAACCAGGACACAATCATAGTAGTTCTCCCTTTACTACCCTAGCCGGTATAGTGGAACGTAAGGTAGTAAGCACAGGAGCCGGGCAACCCAACTATTGACCAAAGACATGATTCGGAGCTGATGCATATAAGGCCAAACTCGCGACGCCGAAGTGTGCTATAAAGTTGTTCAGACTGGTCGGCAATTCATTTGTTCCCATATCAAGCCCCTGGCAACCCGTGCCGAGGTGCGAGTGTGAAACAACCAGAGAAATTCAGCTTTTTTAGGAAAAAGCAAATACTGGGTATGGATTATGTTCACTGGGATCTGATCGATATGTCAATTGCCATTATACAAATGATAATGCCACGACCCAGGCTATTTGATGTGCCGGTGGTCGAAGGCTGAGGGAGAAGGCATTTCTACAGGCTCAAAATAGAGAGTGCGGTCTACAAAATTATTTGGACCTCCTGTCGCACGTCTGCGCCGCCTTGCCTCGGTTAAAGGATTCCTTTAACAGGAACAACCTTGGGGTAAGTGTATGAAGCCGAACTCCGAAAGAGTCTGTGAGATGACCGATATTTTGCGTCACCTGTGATAAGATAAAAAGGAATAGTTAGAAATGAAAAGGAGGAAATGGGAGTGCTTGTAGGCTTGCCCGTATTGTGCCTCCGTCGATGGCCAGGGTATCTTAAGTGCATAGTTATGCATGCGCGGTATAAACTACGCGTGATTGTGAGGCGAATGACGGAGGCTGGACTGCTAATCCTGCTCCGAGACAGATTGGTTCCATTTAATGGGAACCGGCGGCTTAATGGCCGATGAATTGTGCGGCTTGACGAGGCCACTTTGTGCTTCGGCTGTAATGGCTGTAGTGCAATCCCCTGTTCGGCAGGAGTGTCCCGTATTTCCATTTATTGTTATGACGCCGCGTGGACCGGGCATTTGAAGTTTTGCGAGGGCATAGAGTATGACCGCATTGAATTGAGCAAAAGCGGTATGCCCCATTAGTGCGTGGTGGTCACTGTGGAACGGGGCAATATCAAAGGTCAAGTACTCGCTTCGGAAGTTGTTTGGCGAACCGAAAATGACTTCCAGTGTGACGAAGCCCGTGCAGTTAGCTTCTACGCCGGGTACTGCTCCCTTGAGGATTGTTGTGGCGGGTTTGATTCTATAAGGATCAATGCCCATTTTGTGGACAGTGTCTCGGTACAGTAGATTAAGGCTACTGCCGCCATCCATAAGGACTTTCGTGAGATGGAACCCATCGATAACTGGATCGATGATCAGAGCTGCCGATCCTTCGGGATGGGTATGTCTAATTTATGGGGGAACCCGATCTATGGCGTATATGTCCCATGGTGCGCGCGTGTGCTCCCCTGTAGGGGTGTGCGTCGCATATATCATATTTACGGTTTTCACTTCAGGGGGAATTTCTTTTGAACCCCAGTATTCGGCTGGCGAGTCTCTTCGTCATTGTTGTCACTAGGTGGTCCCTTCCCCTTGTGTTTGGCTTTTAGCTTGCCAGCTTGTTTGAAGACTCAGCATCTTCTGTTAGTATAAGTAGTTGGTTTATCGGGGGTGCCATGAATCTGGTAGGGCCGATCCAATACCTTATCGAGGTTGGATGGTCCGCCTATATTTGCCTTGGATGACTTTTCCGCTGACCGGGCTTGGAGCCGCTGAATCCAGCGTTAACTGTTGTGTCTTGCATTATTTCGTCATTATTACGACGCTTCTATTTATTGCGTCGTGGCTTTCATTGCCGTCTCAGACTTCGGAAGTGCCCGGGTTGCTGGCGCCGTTGCTCCTATGAGCGAGCCAGCTGTCTTCTCCCACGCAAAAGCGGGTCATTAGAGCGGTAAGGGCTGTCATGGATTTTGGTTTTTCTTGACCGAGGTGGCAAGCGAGCCGTTCATCCCGGACGCTGTGTTTGAAGGCCGCGAGGGCTTTGGCGTCCGTGCAATTGACAATTTGGTTCTTTTTAATTAAGAACCTAGTCCAGAGCTTTCTGGCTGACTCTCCAGGCTGCTGGATGATGTGACTTAAGTCATCGGCATCTGGTGGCCGGACATATGTACCTTGGAAGTTATCGCGAAAGGCATCTTCCAAGTCTTCCTAGCTGCCAATGGAGTTCTCCGGAAGGCTGTTTAACCAGTGCCGAGCTGGTCCCTTTAGTTTTAGTGGTAGATATTTAATGGCGTGGAGATCATCGCCGCATGCCATGTGGATATGGAGAAGAAAGTCCTCAATCCATACCGCGGGATCTGTTGTTCCATCGTATGATTCGATGTTTATGGGTTTAAACCCTTCTGGGAATTCGTGGTTCATTACTTCGTCGGTGAAGCAAAGTGGGTGAGCAGTGCCTCTGCATCGGGCCACATCGCGACGTAGTTCGGATAGAGTCCGTCTGCGGTTCTTGGCCCGGGCGTGAGTATGGCTATTGCGTTCGGCTAGATAGTCGTTATCGCGTGTCGGGGCACGTCCCCGTGATCCATAGATTGATCTGTTCTGACCTGCTCTACTGTCCGAGTCCTGCCGTAGGTCATATGTGTGTCCCCGAGCTGTTTTATGTTCGGCTTGAGTTGTCGCTTTATCCCGACCGCGTGCTGGTCGGTCAGCCGCATTGCGCAATGATGGTATGGGCTCCCGCGCCTCGTCATCGAACTGAGGTAGCAATTTGCGCTTCGGGTAACTTTTGGCTGGGCGCTTGAGGCAGTATTCTTCGGCTGCCAGGACATCAGTCCATCTATCATTGAGCAGATCTTGATCAGCTTGAAGCTGTTGTTGTTTCTTTTTTAGGCTCCTTGCAGTGGCTATTAGCTGGCGTTTGAAGCGCTCCTGCTTGAGAGGTTCCTCGGGCACGATAAAATCCTCGGTGCCGAGGCTCGCCTCATCCTCGGAGAGCAGAAGATAATTACAGTCCTCCGAGTCTTCGTGTGTGGCCTGTTCATCAGGGCTAACTTGCCCGTCTTCCCGTTCATCTTGTTCGGAAGTTGCATCAACGGGGTCTTCATTGTCTTCGGCACCGTCCGGAGTGTTATCTTCTCCTATGCCGGTGTTGCCATCTTTGTTGCGGCGTGACTTAGAGCGGCACCGCTGACGCCGACGCTTTGGTTGTATCTCGGGAGGTTTATCCTCGACTGGATCTTCCTTGTCATCGCCGCTATTCTCTTTTGGTGCATCCACCATGTATACATGATACGAGGAAGTGGCCATCCCACATCCGGTGAACGGCGGGTTTTGGGCCTCTTCTTCTCCGGCATCGTCGTCCATACCGTCGATGTCGTCGGAAGCCGTAAGCGAGCATGTTAGTTGAGTCTTCGATAGTGGCTATTAAGTGGGTGGGGGTGGGAAGCGAAATTCGTCATCAACCTCTAGTTCGAACCGGATATAATTCGGCCGTGAGTCCCCCGCTAGGGTGAGTGTTTTTAATGAGTTTAGCACATCGCCTAAGGGCGAGTGCCTGAAGATGTCCGCGGAGCTGAATTCAACGATCGACGCCCGATCAAGCTCGTCGTGCGCGGACGCACATGCTTTGGAACCCATAGTCGGAAACGTGTCCGAGGTTCTGGCAGCATAGAATCACTTGATGTTGGGTCTGTGTGCGGCTCCAATGTCGCTGAGTCTATGGCCTCCATGGCGGGGTTGAGCCTCCCATCCTCGGATGGCATGGCCTGCTCCGGATCTAGAGCCGGAGCAGTTGCAGGTTCTATCTCTTGGGTGTAGTTTGATGGCAGATTTAAGTCATGTTCATTGTGGTGACAGGGAGCGACTACTGCCGTGGTCTCGAATCCGTCGAAGATCAAGTCTCCGCGGATGTCCGCAACATAGTTCAAGCTTCCAAATCTGACCTGATGGCCAGGGGCGTAGCTATCGATCTGCCCTAGATGGCCAAGCGGGTTGGCCCGCAGTGCGAAACCGCCGAACACGAAGATCTGTCCGGGGAGGAAGGTTTCTCCCTGGACAATGTTGTTGTGGATGATTGACGAGGCCATCGAACCTCTTGGCGATGACACAGCGGAACTCTCAATGAAAGCACCAATGTCGGTGTCAAAACCGGCGGATCTCGGGTAGGGGGTCCCTAATACGTCCATTTTGCATCATGCTTTTATATCGATATTTATTGCATTATGGGCTGTCATTACACGTTATGTCACAATACTTATGCCTATTCTCTCTTTTTTTTCAAGGTTTACATGAAGAGGGAGAATGCCGCAGCTGGAATTCTAGGCTGGAAAAGGAGCAAATATTATAGATCTATTTTGCACAGCTCCAAAAGTCCTGAAACTTCACGGGAGTTATTTTTGGAATTAATAAAAAATATTGGCGAAAGAATCCACCAGAGGGGGCCCACACCCTGTCCACGAGGGTGGGGGTGCGCCCTACCCCACTGGGCGCGCCTCCCTGCCTCGTGGGCCCCCTGGCAGGCCTCCGGTGCCCATCTTCTGCTATATGAAGTCTTTCGTCCGAGAAAAAATAGTAAGCAAGCTTTCGAGAAGAAACTCCGCCGCCAAGAGGCGGAACCAATCTAGGGCTCAGGCGGAGCTGTTCTGCCCGGGAAACTTTCCTTCGGGAGGGGGAAATCATCATCATCGTCATCACCAACGATCCTCTCATCGGGAGGGGGTCAATCTCCATCAACATCTTCACCAACACCATCTCATCTCAAACCCTAGTTCATCTCTTGTATCCAATCTTTGTATCCAACCTCAGATTGGTACCTGTGGGTTGCTAGTAGTGTTGATTACTCCTTGTAGTTGATGCTAGTTGGTTTACTTGGTGGAAGATCATATGTTCAGATCGATTATGCATATTTAATACCCCTCTGATTATGAACATGAATATGCTTTGTGAGTAGTTACGTTTGTTCCTGAGGACATGGGAGAAGTCTTGCTATAAGTAGTCATGTGAATTTGGTATTCGTTCGATATTTTGATGAGATGTATGTTGTCTTTCCTCTAGTGGTGTCATGTGAACGTCGACTACATGACACTTCACCATTGTTTGGGCCTAGAGGAGGGCATTGGGAAGTAATAAGTAGACGATGGGTTGCTAGAGTGACAGAAGCTTAAACCCTAGTTTATGTGTTGCTTCATAAGGGGCTGATTTGGATCCATATGTTTCATGCTATGGTTAGGTTTACCTTAATACTTCTGTTGTAGTTGCGGATGCTTGCAATAGGGTTTAATCATAAGTAGGATGCTTGTCCAAGTAAGGACAGTACCCAAGCACCGGTCCACCCACATATCAAATTATCAAAGTACCGAACGCGAATCATATGAGCGTGATGAAAACTAGCTTGACGATAATTCCCATGTGTCCTCGGGAGTGCTTTCCTTTATATAAGAGTTTGTCCAGGCTCGTCCTTTGCTACAAAAAGGATTGGGCCATCTTGCTGCATCTTATTTACTTTTATTACTTGCTACCCGTTACAAATTACCTTATCACAAAACTATCTGTTACCGATAATTCCAGTGCTTGCAAAGACTACCTTGCTGAAAACCGCTTATGATTTCCTTCTGCTCCTCGTTGGGTTCGACACTGTTACTTATCGAAAAGGCTACGATAGATCCCCTACACTTGTGGGTCATCAAGTCTCTTTTCTGGCGCCGTTGCCGGGGAGTGAAGCGCCTTTGGTAGGTGGAATTTGGTAAGGAAAAAATTATATAGTGTGCTGAAATTTACTGTCACTTGTTACTATGGAACATAATCCTTTGAGGGGCTTGTTCGGGGTATCTTCACCCCGACTAGTAGAGCAAAGAGTTGCTCCTCAACCTACTGAACCTACTGAAAATTTTTACTTTGAAATTCCTTCGGGTATGATAGAGAAACTGCTAGCTAATCCTTTCACAGGTGATGGAACGTTACATCCCGATTTACACTTAATCTATGTGGATGAAGTTTGTGGATTATTTAAGCTTGCAGGTATGCCCGGTGATGTTATCAAGAAGAAGGTCTTCCCTTTATCTTTGAAGGGAGATGCATTGACATGGTTGAGGCTATGTGATGATATTGGATCATGGAACTACCAACCATTGAAATTAGAATTTCATCAGAAGTTTTATCCTATGCATCTTGTTCATCGTGATCGTAATTATATATATATATATATATATATATATATATATATATATATATAATTTTTGGCCTCGCGAAGGAGAAAGCATCTCTCAAGCTTGGGGGAGGCTTAAGTCAATGTTATATTCATGCCCCAATCATGAGCTCTCAAGAGAAATGATTATTCAGAATTTTTATGCTCGGCTTTCTCTCAATAATCGCTCCATGCTTGATACTTCTTGTACTGGATCTTTTATGATGAAGACTATTGAATTCAAATGGGATTTATTGGAAATAATTAAATGCAACTGTGAAGATTGGGACTTCGACGAAGGTAAGGAGTCAGGTGTAACACCTAAGTTTGATTGTGTTAAATCTTTTATGGATACCGATGTTTTTCGTGAATTTAGCACTAAATATGGACTTGACTCTGAGATAGTAGCTTCTTTCTGTGAATCCTTTGCTGCTCATGTTGATCACCCAAAGGATAAGTGGTTTAAATATAATCCTCCCATTGAGGTAAAAGTAGTCGCTCCTATTAAAGTTGAGGAAAAGACTATCACTTAGGATGATCATGTTGTTCTTGTTGCTTATATTGAGAAGCCACCTTTCCTTGTTAGAATAAAGGATCATGCTAAAGCTTCAACTGTAGTCAACAAAAGTAATATTAGGACACACAAACCCCCTGAGCAAGTTAAAGTTGAACCTAAAATTGCTATGGTTAAAGATCTCTTAGCTGATAATATTGATGGGCATGTTATTTATTTATGCAATGAAGCTGCTAGAATTGCTAGACCTGATGCTAAAAATAAACATAGACCTGTTGTAGGCATGTCTGTTATTTCCGTTAAAATAGGATATCATTGTTATCATGGCTTATGTGATATGGGTGCTAGTGCAAGTGCAATACCTCATTCCTTACACGAAGAAATTATGCATGGTATTGCACCTGCTGAGATAGAAGATATCGATGTTACCATTAAACTTGCCAATAGAGATACTATTTCACCGGTTGGGATTGTTAGAGATGTTGAAGTTTTGTGTGGGAAGGTTAAATATCCTGCTGATTTTCTTGTTCTTGGTTCCCCACAAGATAGCTTTTGTCCCATTATATTTGGTAGACCCTTCTTGAACACTGTTAATGCTAGGATAGATTGCGAAAAGGGCGTTGTTACTATTGGTTTGGGTGATATGTCTCATGAGTTTAATTTTGCTAAATTTAGTAGACAACCCCGTGATGGGGAATTGCCTAGTAAATATGAAATTATTGGTCTTGCTTCTATTGTCGTGCCTCCTAGTGATCCTTTAGAACAATATTTGCTAGACCATGAAAATGATACGTATATGAATGAAAGAATGGAAATAGATGAAGTATTCTTTAAACAGGGACCTATTCTGAAACACAACTTGCCTGTTGAAATCCTAGGGGATCCTCCTCCACCCAAGGGTGATCCCGTGTTTGAGCTTAAACCATTGCCTAATACTCTTAAATATGATTATCTTGATGAAAATAAGATATATCATGTTATTATTAGTGCTAACCTTTCAGAGCATGAAGAAGAGAAATTATTGAAAAATCTGAAGAAGCACCGTGTTGCTATTGGATACACTCTTGATGATCTTAAGGGCATTAGTCCCACTCTATATCAACACAAAATAAATTTGGAGAAAGACGCCAAACCAGTTATTGATCACCAATGATGGCTAAATCCTAAGATGAAAGAAGTGGTAAGAAAGGAAATATTAAAGCTCCATGAAGCAGGTATAATTTATCCCATTGTTGATAGTCAGTGGGTAAGCCCTGTCCATTGTGTCCCTGAGAAGGGAGGTGTTACTGTCGTTCCTAATGATAAAGATGAATTGATTCCGCAAAGAATTATTACAGGTTATAGGATGGTGATTGATTCCCGCAAATTAAATAATGCTACTAAAAAGATCATTACCCTTTGCCTTTCATTGATCAAATGCTAGAAAGATTATCCAAACATACACATTTTTGCTTTCTAGATGGTTACTCTGGTTTCTCTCAAATACCTGTGTCAGCTGATGATGAAGAAAAGACTACTTTTACTTGCCCTTTCGGTACCTTTGCTTATAGACGTATGCCTTTTGGTTTATGTAATGCACCTGCTACCTTTCAAAGATGCATGATGGCTATATTCTCTGACTTCTGTGAAAATATTTGTGAAGTTTTCATGGATGATTTCTCTGTTTATGGATCCTCTTTTGATGATTGCTTGAGCAACCTTGATCGAGTTTTGCAGAGATGTGAAGAAACTAACATTGTCTTGAATTGGGAGAAGTGCCAGTTTATGGTTAATGAAGGTATTGTCTTGGGGCATAAAATTTCTGAAAGAGGTATTGAAGTTGACAAAGCTAAAGTTGATGTTATTGAAAAGATGATGTGTCCCAAGGACATCAAAGGTATAAGAAATTTCCTAGGCCATGCCGGCTTTTATAGGAGGTTCATTAAGGACTTCTCAAAAATTTCCCGGCCTCTGACTAACCTATTACAAAAAGATATTCCTTTTGTCTTTGATGATGATTGTGTAGAAGCATTTGAAATACTTAAGAAAGCCTTGATTTCTGCACCTATTGTTCAGCCACCTGATTGGAATTTACCCTTTGAAATCATGTGTGATGCTAGGTGTTGTTCTAGGACAAAGAGTTGATAAAAAATTAAATGTATTCAATATGCTAGTAAAACTCTAGACAATGCCCAGAGAAATTATACTACTACTGAAAAGGAATTCTTAGCAGTTGTATTTTCCTGTGATAAGTTCAGACCTTATATTGTTGATTCTAAAGTAACTATTCACACGGATCATGCTGCTATTAAATATCTTATGGAAAAGAAAGATGCTAAACCTAGACTTATTAGATGGGTTCTCCTGCTACAAGAATTTGATTTGCATATTATTGATAGAAAGGGAGCTGAGAATCCTGTTGCACACAACTTGTCTAGGTTAGAGAATGTTCTTGATGACCCACTACCTATTGATGATAGCTTTCCTGATGAACAATTAGCTGTCATAAATGCTTCTCGCACTGCTCCATGGTATGCCGATTATGCTAATTACATTGTTGCTAAATTTATACCACCTAGTTTCACATACCAGCACAAGAAAAAGTTTTTCTATGATTTAAGACATTTACTTCTGGGATGACCCACACCTTTATAAATAAGAAGTAGATGGTGTTATTAGACATTGTATACCTGAGCATGAACAGGAACATATCCTATGCAAGTGTCACTCCGAAGCTTATGAAGGACACCATGTTGGAGATAGAACTGCACATAAGGTATTGCAATCCGGTTTTTATTGGTCTACTCTCTTCAAGGATGCCCGTAAGTTTGTCTTATCTTGTGATGAATGTCAAATAATTGGTAATATTAGTAGACGTCAAGAAATGCCTATGAATTATTCACTCGTTATTGAACCATTTGATGTTTGGGGCTTCGATTATATGGGATTGTTTCCTTCCTCTAATGGGTATACACATATTTTAGTTGCCGTTGATTACGTTACGAAGTGGGTAGAAGCTATTCCAACTAGTAGTGCTGATCACAACACCTCTATTAAGATGCTTAAAGAAGTTATTTTTCTGAGGTTTGGAGTCCCTAGATACCTAATGACTGATGGTGGTTCACATTTTATTCATGGTGCTTTCTGTAAAATGCTTGCTAAGTATGATGTTAATCATAGAATTGCATCTCCTTATCATCCACAATCTAGTAGTCAAGTAGAATTGAGTAACAGAGAGCTCAAATTGATTTTGCAAATGACTGTTAATAGATCTAGAAAGAATTGGTCCAAGAAACTTGGTGATGCATTATGGGCTTATAGACATTTGACAAGGAAGACAACGCAATGGGTTATGTTTTCTTACATCCGAGATAAATTATATTGTCATGGATCATCCAACATGTTGAGCTTGCCTTTCCCTCTCATGCTAGTCGATTTCTTTGCACCAAGTAGAGATACTACTTGTGCTTCCAAATACCCTTGAAACCAGTTTTGCCATGAGAGTCCACCATATCTACCTATGGATTGAGTAAGATCCTTCAAGTAAGTTGTCATCGGTGCATGCAATAAAAATTTTGCTTTCTAAATATGTATGATCTCTTAGTGTGGAGAGAATAAACTTTATACGATCTTGTGATATGGAAGCAATAAAAGCGACAGACTGCATAATAAAGGTCCATATCACAAGTGGCAATATAAAGTGACGTTCTTTTGCATTAAGATTTCGTGCATCCAACCATAAAAGCACATGACAACCTCTGCTTCCCTCTGCGAAGGGCCTATCTTTTATTCTTGTCTTATACTTCATGCAAAGAGTCATGGTGATATTCACCTTTCCTTTTTACATTTTATCATTTGAAAAGCACAATGTGTTGGAAAGGATCCTGATATATATGGCTAATTGGATGTGGGTTTTCATGAACTATTATTGTTGACATTACCCTAGAGGTAAAATGTTGTGAGGCAAAACTATAAGCCCCTGTCTTTCTCTGTGTCCGATTAAAACTTCATAACCAAATATCACGTGAGTGTTAGCAATTATAAAAGACTAAAAGATGGTTGAGTATGTGGACTTGCTGAGAAGCTCTTATGTTGACTCTTTCCTATGTTATGATGAATTGCAATCGCTTCAATGACTGAGATTATAGTTTGTTAGTTTTTAATGAAGTTTCCGATTCATACTTGAGTATGTGAATGAATTGTTACTTTAGCATGGGAGATCATATGAAAATATATATGTTGTTGTTGTTCTAAGAATGATCATGATGCCCTCATGTCCGTATTTTATTTTATCGACACCTCTATCTCTAAACATGTGGACATATTTTTAGATATCATCTTTTGCTTGAGGACAAGCGAGGTCTAAGCTTGGGGGGGGGGTTGATACGTCCATTTTGCATCATGCTTATATATATATATATTGCATTATGGGTTGTCATTACACGTTATGTCACAATACTTATGCCTATTCTCTCTTATTTTACAAGGTTTACATGAAGAGGGAGAATGCCGGCAGCTGGAATTCTGGGCTGGAAAAGGAGCAAATATTAGAGACCTGTTCTGCACAGCTCCAAAAGTCCTGAAACTTCACGGAAGTTATTTTTGGAATTAATAAAAAATACTGGCAAAAGAATCCACTAGAGGGGGCCCACACCCTGGCCACAAGGGTGGGGGCACGCCCCCTGCCTCATGGGCCCCCTGGCAGGCCTCCGGTGCCCATCTTCTGCTATATGAAGTCTTTCGTCCGAGAAAAAAATAATAAGCAAGATTTCGGGAAGAAACTCCACCGCCACGAGGCGGAACCTTGGCGGAACCAATCTAGGGCTCAGGTGAAGCTGTTCCGCCGGGCAAACTTCCCTCCGGGAGGGGGAAATCATCACCATCGTCATCACCAATGATCCTCTCATCGGGAGGGGGTCAATCTCCATCAGCATCTTCACTGGCACCATCTCATCTCAAACCCTAGTTCATCTCTTGCATCCAATCTTTGTATCCAAACCTCAGATTGGTACCTGTGGGTTGCTAGTAGTGTTGATTACTCCTTGTAGTTGATGCTAGTTGGTTTACTTGGTGGAAGATCATATGTTCAGATCCATTATGCATATTAATACCCCTCTGATTATGAACATGAATATGCTTTGTGAGTAGTTACGTTTGTTCCCGAGGACATGGGAGAAGTCTTGCTATAAGTAGTCATGTGAATTGGGTATTCGTTCGATATTTTGATGAGATGTATGTTGTCTTTCCTCTAGTGGTGTCATGTGAACGTCGACTACATGACACTTCACCATTGTTTGGGCCTAGAGGAGGGCATTGGGAAGTAATAAGTAGATGATGGGTTGCTAGAGTGACAGAAGCTTAAACCCTAGTTTATGCGTTGCTTCGTAAGGGGATGATTTGGATCCATATGTTTCATGCTATGGCTAGATTTACCTTAATACTTCCGTTGTAGTTGTGGATGCTTGCAATAGGAATCATAAGTGGGATGCTTGTCCAAGTAAGGACAGTACCCAAGCACCGGTCCACCCACATATCAAATTATCAAAGTACCGAACGCGAATCATATGAGCGTGATGAAAACTAGCTTGACGATAATTCCCATGTGTCCTCGGGAGCGCTTTCCTTTATATAAGAGTTTGTCCAGGCTTGTCCTTTGCTACAAAAAGGATTGGGCCATCTTGCTGCACCTTATTTACTTTTATTACTTGCTACCCGTTACAAATTACCTTATCACAAAACTATCTGTTACCAATAATTTCAGTGCTTGGAGAGAATACCTTGCTGAAAACTGCTTATCATTTTCCTTCTGATCCTCGTTGGGTTCGACACTCTTACTTATCGAAAAGGCTACGATAGATCCCCTGCACTTGTGGGTCATCAGTCCCGAGTTGTGCGTCTGAGGTTGATGGTAGCAGGAGACAGGGAACACAATGTTTACCCAGGTTCGGGCCCTCTTGATGGAGGTAAAACCCTACGTCCTGCTAGATTAATATTGATGAGTATAGGGGTTACAAGTGTTGATCTACCACGAGATCGTAATGGTTAAAACCCTAGAAGTCTAGCCTATCTGATTATGATTGTTCTCTCTCTCTCTACGGACTAAACCCTCCAGTTTATATAGACACCGAAGGGGACTAGGGTTGTACAAAGTTGGTTACAGAGAAAGGAATCTTCATATTGGGACGCCAAGCTTGCCTTCCACGCCAAGGAGAGTCCCATCCAGACACGGGTGGGAGTCTTCGGTCTTGCATCTTCACAGTCCATCAGTCCAGCCCACGTACCATAGTCTGGACGCCCCAGGACCCCCTAATCCAGGACTCCCTCACCTGGTAGTTTCACTGCTGGGCACTCGAAAACAACTGTCGTTGTCGTCGACTGAAGCTGGGTTGTTGTTGCCGGCACGCTTGTGCTTCGAGTGACTTCTAGAGCTCCTCCAGACGAGTGCGCTCAGGCAAATTGGCTTGGCGCATGGCTTCCAAGGCCTGAGCCTCGGGAGTCGCCCCGACGATGGGTGTCCGAAGGGCCTGCTTGTCCTTGCGCTGCAAGTCCTCCCTCTGCTGCTGAGAGAGAGGCTCGGGGTAGTACTCGTCGTTGCGGCGGTTCTCGCCGTTGCCGATGTCGTCTTGAGACGGGCCATCGCCCCTCGCACCATCATGGGTATACCAAGGGGGACATGGCGGAATTGGCCATCAACACCTCTGCAGCGGGGTCACTGCTTCGCACTCAGATCCATCGTCCGAGTCGCCATGAAGGGAGGCGAACAAGTCGAGGACGGGCTTGTTGGGCTCGATCAACGCGATTTGCGGGGGTCGCAACCTGAAGGGCCACCGCATGCCTGATCCACCGCTGGAGCCGCGAGCGCCCAGAATGCTTGCGACGACGGCCAGCCGAGCGAAGAGATGCCAAATGGTATGGGACTGATAGCTGTCGAAGGAGAACGCCCAACGTGCTCGCGCGGAATGCGCTGCGCCGCGGACACGCAGCGCCTCGATGTCCAGCGAGGCCTCTTGGAGCCATGCTGAACCATCAACGATGAAGCTGAGGGCGCTGAAACGGATCTCGCCGCCAAGTGTCAGTGTGCCGTCAGAAACCATGATGAAGGTGGAAAAATCGCAACTACGCCGGAAGTCGCTAGGCGCCAGCCCCACGGTTGGCGCCAACTATCATGGCTATAAGTCTGACAATAGTGTATAGGGGTCCGAATTAGAGGGCAGAGCCTAGCCACAGCGCAGCTGTTACACTTGGATTTACGAGTTCAGGCCCCTCGCGGTGGAGGTAATAGCCCTATGTCTCGGTGCTCTGGAACTGATTGATTGGAGTGTATGGATTATAATGGATTGTGAACCCTTTCCACAGAGCAAGGGGGCTTATATAGAGTGCGCCTCTGCCTCATGAATGCTGTCATTACCAAAGGGTTTAAGGGTGTCCGTTACTGGTAACGGGTGTATTAACTACACTTGATAAGGGTGGATGCACATCCTGACCGTCGTGATTCCGGGAGGTCTCCTGGTTTTCTTTGCCCGAGTGTTGACAGACTCAGTCGAGTGAAGAAGGCCGGTTGAGTGGAGCGCTACCCTCCAAGTGGTTGGTACCTTTTGAGTGAACATCTGGTAGCAGAGCATCTAAATGTTGGTCTGGCCCTGGGGCCCAGTATAAAGTGTATGATGTCCTAGGGCAGGGTCTGCGGGTTAGGCCTGTTACCCTAGTATATGTCCCCATCAGGTGGGAAGTTGCAGCTGGAAATTTGATGTGTCATTTCCCCTAAAATAGACACCGGAAGCTTCCCAATTAAGATAATGGTTTTGACCGTGTATTCCTTTTGACTGCTCTAATGATTTAACATTTGTGCTAGCATGGCCATGATCTGACCCACAACGCCTCCGCTAAATAGCGATCATCCTCGACGGCCACAACTGACCCCCCCCCCCCCCCCCGTCACCGCCATGACTTTTTTTTCGATAAAGAAAAATACTCCCTCCGTCTCTAAATATAAGTCTTAGATTTCAATAAAAATTACATACGGAAGTATATAGACATATTTTAGAGTGTAGATTCACTTATTTTGCTTCGTATATAATTTTATACAAACTTATATTTAGAAATCGGAGGGAGTAGTATTCATTTCTAGAGAGCTAGCTCAAGTCCCGCTGAACATCTCGGAATAGTAGATAGGCCCTACATGCAAACATTCTTTCACTCAAAATGGCAAAAGAAATGCTAATCATACGCACCTATGCACATTAGATACCGAAATGCGCACATGACGCAGCATGCGGTGCACGTGGTCCATGATCATGCGGAGGGCAATCCCAAACCCGCTTTATCCCGCAAGAACCCCCCCCCCCCCACCCAAAACCATGACTACGTGGTCCTTAACCCGGGAGGGGCAGCAAGGTAACTTCAGCCCCGCTAGTCGCGTCGCCGTCAGACCCGTCGTCAGCCGCGGCGGCCACCGCGGGCAGCAAACGACCAACCGCGGGCTCGGGTCGGGTTCCGCGACCCTTCTCTTCCCGGCGCCCGGGTTCCGCGATCCTAACCAGAGTTCAGCGCTAGCGACGACGGGAGCCCCACCTAACCCACAGGCCCAGACCGCCGTCCAAGCCGGGGCAACCGCGTCATTTCCCCACAGCCTTCGCACAGCCTTCCGCGGCTCCGCTGCCTTTTTCCTCCCCCCCTCACTCTCTCCCCCCGAAGCAAAATATTCCAATCCGACGGCGCCCTGCCCCGAGCCGAAGAATCCCGTGAAGCCGCCCCGCCGCTGCCCGGATAAAAATTCCCCCCCATATCCCCCGCGGGAAGCGAGCGATTGGAGCGGGGAGGAGTGACGACGACTGAGGAGCGGCGGAAGGGACCCGGCCGGATCATCGCATGGCGGAGATGCACAAGTACGGGCTGTCCAACCAGCCCCCAGGTGCGGATTCGCCCCTGTGCTACTGCGGCGGTTGATCCGTACGCCCGTCTAGGGATTTCGCGGGGTTTTCCCGGTTCGCTGGCGGAAGTTTTCGGTGATTTTATCAGGGTTTTTGTGGGGCCGTGCGGGGAGATTTAGGGCTCCGCCTTCGAGCGATTCCCCTGGGTTGCGAATTTTTGGAGGCCGCTTCGTTTCTGTGGGTTTAGAATTTAGAATTTGTTTCTAGCGCCTTCTGTAGACTCGCAGTTGATTCGGGGGCTGGATTAGGAAAATTAGTCGGAGCATGAACGAAACCTAGACGGCATGATAGAGTGTTAATGAAGGCGAGTTTTGAGTGAGTTACTACTGTTGTTGGTTACTGACTGACTAATGTCGCTGTTAATTCGCAGATATCCCCCAGATACTGCAGGAAGCTCAGAATCGATGGCTGCGACCCACAGAAATCTGCCAAATACTGTCGAATTACAAGAAGTTCTCCATTGCGCCCGAGCCGCCAAACAGGCCTCCAAGTATGCCTTCTCCTTATTTGGAATTTCGGACCAACTTCATAGAAAACGTTGATACCACAATGGTTATTTATCCTTTCTCACCCATTCGGCTTGATGGTGTAGACTTGTGTTCTAGGGTTCTGTGCTCGTCAACTTTTTTTTTCTGTATCATGGAAGCTGCACGCGGATATTCTAAAAGTCCAACTTATTGAGGTCCTAGGAAGTGCTGTTTTGTTAGGAATTTTCCGATTTCAGTCAGCAGTTCCAAAGAGTCTAAAAACCTTTTAAGATTGGTATTAACATGCTACAGCTCGGAATAATAATCCCCTAAAGGGAATATTCCCCTCATCTCGCATAAAAAATGTGTCTTAAGGCTGCCATTGCATCAAATACGCAGATCATAATCCAGGGAGTAACCTTTTAAAGCATCAACCATACGTATTGGCTCCTTTAAGTTTAAAAGATGAGTGATCATGCATCCATTAATCACTAGTCATTTCACAATGGGGCTAGACAAATAAATGGCATGTGACCAGGTTGCGTATGCTACTACTTGGATTTTCAATTATTTTGTGCTCTTATACTTCCATATGAACTCCCTGTTTGTAGGGATAAGTGGCATGCTTATTACTGTTTCTTGGTTTCTTTTTCCTTTGTATCTTGTGTGATGTATAACCTGTACCTGCTTGATTTGCACCTGGTAAGTACATGTTGGTCATTTTACGAAATGACATACCAATACTGATACGCCTTTCTTATCCATGTCATTCTTGTAGGTGGTTCACTATTTCTGTTTGACCGGAAAATATTGAGATACTTCAGAAAGGATGGACACATCTGGAGAAAGAAGAAGGATGGGAAGACAGTTAAGGAAGCTCATGAAAAGCTGAAAGTATGTACAAGCTCTTCCACAGAGGACTTCCTTTTCTATGTATAATTTGAAAACACCAGACAAATGAATAAATGATGGATACTGTTGTTGACTTCTTCATGAATCACTTCAAGTCAACAAATCCTATAGTATCACTGTTCTCTAAACATTTATAGTTGTTCTATACTGCTCTACAGGCTGTCCTATACAAACTTTACCCATCCCTATTCATGCGAGATTGCCGTTTTCAGTCTCCAAGCTACAACTTAAAGAAACATCAGAATATGTCCGTAAAGTTATTGGAAAATACATACATTTTGAACTATTAATGTCATTGCTCAGAAACTCGGAAGTTTGAAAAGTTTTAAAATGTTTTCCTTGATGACATCTTTATGTAACTAAAAGAAGTAATCATCTACTCCCTCCGTCCCATAATATAAGATCGTTTTGCAAGCTAAAACAGCTTCAAAATGAGCTTATATTGTGGGACAGAGGGAGTAACTTTCTGTATCTCTTGTCTTGAAGCTTTGATAGCCCGCAATTTTTCTACACTTAAGCTTTCTATTGATGAAGAAAATTATGTGGTGTGGCCCAAATAGTTGCAATAATTTCATTGTAGTTCTCTGTTGTTCTTTTCTTGTGGCCTTATTACTACAACAGTGAAACTGAAGCTTATCCTTTTAGGTTGGCAGTGTTGATGTACTTCATTGCTATTATGCCCATGGGGAAGAGAATGAGAACTTCCAGAGGCGGACCTATTGGTTGTTAGAAGAGTAAGTGCTGAATAATGCAATGATTTCTTTGAGTATAATGTAAATCAGTTTCCAAAGCCAATTTGGATAGTCTAATGATATCTGAAATGATATCACAACAGAAGCATGATAACATGCCATGATGATAATGATCTCCTATTTTTTTCCCCAGGGGTTTCATGAATATTGTTCTTGTGCACTATCTTGAAATCAAGGTACGTGTAGTTTCATGTGTGATGAACTTTTTGACTTTGTTTTGTAAGTTTGTGACCGTATCAACTGAAAACTTAGCATGCATATTAGTACCAACTTTGCTGGTATGCAGTGCCCCCCACCCACACACACAAACAAAGGAACGGAATGAATATCTACAGGGCACCACACACACACTGTGACTATCATAGTGCAAATTATAACTTCACTCCATTAATATGTTCTGCATGAGCGTGTGTGTGTGGAGGGGGGGAGGGGGTTGAGAATAATGTACTCTCTCCTGTTGTCTCTTTAAGTTTCATGCACCAACCAGTAGAACCGAAAGTCTGAACTGATGGAGAAGGTTGGGCAATCAACATATGCTTCAAGACCCCTCTCACGTGTGGCATGATTGCATGATTAAGCCTAGACATGGACAGAAAGAGGCAAACAATTCTTTCATTTAAATTGCGAAAGCTTAGACTTTAACCTCTGACACCATATTAAGTTTCCTGCACCAACCAGTAGAACGAAAAGTCCGAACTGATGGAGAAGTTTGGGCAATCCACATATGCTTCAACAGTCTCTTTGATTTACCACTTCATTTATGAATATTGCTTTCCTTTATCTGATGTTGTAAGTAAAAATGGTTTCAGGGTGGCAAACAAAGTTTCAGTCGTTCGAAAGAAGCTGAAGATAGTCCTGCTTGTTCAAACTCTTTTGCTAGTCAGAGCCAGGTAGCCTCCCAAACTATGGATGCTGAAAGCCCATATAGTGGACAGATTTCGGAATATGAAGATGCTGAAACAGGTCTTGCTGTTTCTCTATCTTCATTCGGCATCATCTGCACTCAGTATATATTAGGTGATGCATATTCAATAACGTAATTTCTTACAGTGTATCTAAAGCAAAATTCGGTGCCACAGATAATTCTCGAGCAAGCTCCAGATACCACCCTTTCGTTGAGATGCAGCAGCCTGTGGATGGAGTCATGATGGATAATCGGTTGGGTGCTCCAGCTCCAAGTACTTCCGTAAATAATCTAGGCAAGATTATGTTCTACCTTCCGACTTCTGAGCTATTCCTCTAAATATTGACTTCTGGCTCAGATTTCGTTTTATAAACATTGCAGGTTATCAGGATGAAAATCAGGCTAGCACAGCTAACATAAGCAATAATTTTGTTACTCACCATGGCATAGCTAGTGTGTTCAATGATGTTGGAGCTGGATTGAGGAGTGGTTCCAAAACTGCACTCGATTCAGTGCACTTTGGTGAGCCCTTTCCAGAATATCCAACTGGATTCACGGAGCCGACACTCTATTCTTCTGTTACCACCATGGGGTCGAACAATCTGGATGATAACTCTCGCTTGGAAACATTGATGACTGAGGCACTGTACACCAACAACCTTACTCAAAAGGAAACGGATGCACTGAGTGCTGCAGGCATGACGTCCTCGCAGGTGCTTTGCAGTTTTTTTCCGTTAATTTTCTTGTGTCATGAGATGTTTGTTTCCGTGTGGCAATCATGCAACTTCTCTACACTTGCTCTCCTTTGTGCCTACTGTAGAGTCCTTGAGACCATTTGCAGAGGTATAGGAAGGTCCTTCCTGCTGTGCTTTGTCATAGGACTACTGCACTATACTTCTGTTTATCTGATTGCACTTTGTAATTTGGAGTTCCCCTATAATGTTCCAATGAGTAATATTTAAGGGTATTATGTTTCACTGCGTTTAATCTCGCGCGCGGGGGGGTATTCATTTTTCAACTCCAGTATCCATTGCTGCCTGATGTATACAATGTTCCAATGATGAATATTTAAGGGTACTATTTCACTCCCTTTAAGAATTCATTTTGCAACTCTTCAGTATCCACTGCTGTCTGATGTAAATTGCACAAGAGAAGAAGTTAATGGCAGTGGTAACATGTGCTGACCCCACACAAGAAAGGATCGGGTCCGGAATGATGATATATGTGAGAGAATTGGGGTACCACCGATTGAAGAGAAGCTTATCCAACATTGTCTGAGATGGTTTGGACATATACAGCGCAGGCCTCCAGAAGCTCCAGTGCATAGTGGACGTTTAAAGCGTGCCGATAATGTCAAGAGAGGTCTGAAGGACTGGAATATCACCAAAGAACTAGCCATGGACAGGGGCGCGTGGAAGTCCACGTGCCAGAACCATGAGCTGGTTTCGAGATCTTATGGGTTTCAGCTCTAGCCTACCCCAACTTGTTTGGGATTATTAAAGGCTTAGTTGTTGTTGTTGTGGTAACACGTGCCGACCAGCTTAAGAAATTGTTTGTCTGAATAATCCCATATGTGTACTGTTTCCCAGATATGTTACTTATTTCACAATAAACTAAAATATTTCCCCAAATTTGCAGGTGCATAATGATAGCTATACAGATGGAAGCATGGGCTATCCACTATTAAAGCAGTCATCATTGGACCTCTTTAAGATTGAGCCCAATGGGTTGAAGAAATTTGACAGCTTCTCGAAATGGATGAGTGATGAACTTGCAGCTGATCTGGATATCAAATCCACTTCTGATGCTTTCTGGAGCAGTACTGAAACTGTAAATGTTGCTGATGGCTCTAGTATGAGTATACCTATGAACGAGCAGCTAGATGCATATGTGGTCAGCCCCTCGCTTTCCCAAGATCAGCTCTTCAGCATTATTGACGTTTCCCCAAGCTGGGCGTACACTGGCTCTCAAAATAAGGTTTGCAGTCTTTTTTTTATTCCATTCTGCTTTTATTTTGGTAATAGGCACGATATGAACACACTGGTATGCTCTATGTTAAGCATTCTGTTGTGGACTTCTAGAAGTTATAATGATTACCATTAATCATCTTTATTCCGCTTGTCACCCCAATGCAGGTCTTAATTACCTACTAGTATGCTCTATGTTGATCGTTATGTTGACTTCTAAATGTTATAATGATTACCATTAATCATCTTTATTCTGCTTGTCACCCCAATGCAGGTCTTAATTACTGGTACATTCTTGACAAATAAAGAACATGTTGAAAATTGCAAGTGGTCATGTATGTTCGGGGATGTTGAAGTACCGGTTGAAGTTTTAGCAGATGGCTCCCTGCGCTGCTATACACCAGTACATCAATCTGGACGAGTTCCATTTTATGTGACATGCTCTAATAGGGTAGCTTGTAGTGAAGTAAGAGAATTCGAGTTTCATGATTCCGAGACCCAACATATGGAGGCAGCAGATCCCCATATTACTGGTATCAATGAAATGCATTTACATATCCGTCTTGAGAAGTTGCTTTCCCTGGGACCAGATGACTATGAGAAGTATGTTATGAGTGGTGGAAATGAGAAGTCCGAGTTAATCAGCACTATTGGTTCCCTGATGCTTGATGATAAATTTACAAACCTGTCAGCACCATCGGATGAAGAATTTTCTGCTGCACAGGACAAGAATCTTGAGAAATCGGTCAAAGATAAGCTATATTATTGGCTTATCCATAAGATACATGATGACGGGAAAGGTCCCAATGTGTTAGGCAAGGAAGGGCAAGGCGTGATCCATTTAGTAGCTGCACTTGGCTATGATTGGGCTATAAGACCAATTATTGCTGCAGGCGTACATGTGAACTTTAGGGATGTGCGTGGATGGACTGCGCTTCACTGGGCAGCGTCATGTGGAAGGTAATGCATTAATGTTTGTACCTGTCAGTATTTCATGTTTACTCATCTATGTTGAACTTACAGTGTCTATTATTTAGAGAGCGGACAGTTGGTGCCCTGATAACAAATGGAGCTGCAGCTGGTGCATTAACAGACCCAACTCCTCATTTCTTATCTGGAAGAACACCTGCTGATTTAGCATCAGACAATGGACACAAAGGCATTGCGGGTTTTCTTGCAGAGTCTGCCTTGACAAGTCATCTTTCAGCACTTACATTGAAAGAAGCAAAGGGTTGCAATGTGGAAGAAATTTGTGGATCAATTGAAGCCGATGGCTTTGCAGAACCAAGTTCTGCTCAGCTTTCTCGCCAAGATTCTCAGGCAGAGTCATTAAAAGATTCACTTAGTGCTGTTCGTAAATCAACTCTAGCTGCATCCAAAATATTTCAAGCTTTTAGGGTAGAGTCATTCCACAGAAAGAAGGTGGTTGAATATGGAGATGATGATTGCGGATTATCTGATGAGCGCACTCTTTCACTTGTTTCTCTTAAAAATACCAAATCTGGACAGAATGATATGCCGCATTCTGCTGCAGTTCGTATCCAAAACAAGTTTAGAGGATGGAAAGGGAGAAAGGAGTTTATGATTATTCGACAGAAAATCATCAAGATACAGGTATGCTCTGTTCTAATCTAACATATCCTTATCTTTTTGTATGCCTAACTCTCGTATAACCACATAATGCTGCATATTTTCTTGTAGCACATTCATATGATTGCTGACATGACAATTAGTACTTGGTTCTTTTTAACTCTTTGTGTTTTAACTTGGGAGTTGATGTTTGTGTTTGAGGCTAGAGGCCAACTAAGTGGTTTGATGGAACTATGCTTTCTATATGCAATGGATTAATCCGTGTTTAAATTGTTAATCAAAAAATCATTTTAATGTGGTTTATACTCAAGGCATATTTATGATACTCTGCTCCTTTTTATTTTTCGGGATAATTTGTTATTGTACTTCGAAGCTGAGGTGTGTGACTCGTGGAAATGACATGAGTGGTCTCAGTTGCAGATGTTGCACTATCTTGATACGAGTAATTCTAGTTGATTACTCCAGTTGTATTAGGCTGTCAACTACTATAAAAATGCTAATATTGCTTATGGATTATACTTCTACTTGTGTTTTTCACTAGGCTCATATAAGAGGACATCAAGTAAGGAGAAACTATAAGAAGGTAGTCTGGTCAGTAGGCATCGTGGAGAAAGTTATACTGAGGTGGAGGAGAAAGGGAAGGGGCTTGCGTGGTTTCCAACCTGACAAACAACTTGAAGGGCCGTCCTCGCAGATCCAACCTGCAGAAGGTGGATCTGCAGAAGGTGAAGATGAATACGACTTCTTGAAGGATGGCAGGAAGCAGGCTGAAGGCAGACTACAGAGGTCATTAGCTCGTGTGAAATCAATGACTCAATACCCAGAAGCAAGAGAACAATACAGTAGGCTGCAAGCCTGTGTTACAGAACTACAAGAGTCCAAGGTTGGCTTCCTTTTCCCGCAACATATTATTAGCGTCTTAAACCATCATAACATAAAAATTAAGGATATAATGTACATTCCCTCCTATTGTTTTTCCTAATAGTACTTAACTTTGCTTAAGCCCCCATCCCAGCTGGCATACACATAACTAGAGTTTGCTTCTTCAGGAGCTAACAAATTATACCGTCAACTAACTGGGATCTGTATTTTTTATTGTTTTGGACAGGCGATACAGGATAAGATGCTAAGCGATGCAGCTGGCGTCGGTGGAGGTGATTTCATGGTTGATTTGGAGGATTTGTGCGCGGATGAGCTTTTAGACACACCGATGTCCAATATTTTGTGACGTTGATGGGCTTTTACTAGACCAGTTAGGCTGTGACTTGTTCGTTTTACCAGACTAGTTGTAAATTCTTGTGCTAGATGTTCACTGCTCACCATTTAACTCAATATATAGCTAATACTGTAATACATGGGACATATATAGTTCTTCTATTAGTCACTTTATGGTTGGTTTATGCATGGGCTCCTTGGCTCCCTGGCTGCTGAATCGCGGCGCGATGTTTTCCTTTTCTTGAGAGGCTCTAGTCTAGCTGGGACGAAAGCTGTCACTGACCATGAACGCATTCTCTTCTGGGAGGTCAAACTACGGCCCATTAGCAGCTTGTGAGATCAAAACGAATAGCCGAGACCAACCATGAACCCCTCTCCCACCAAAATGAGCAAACCGAAATGGTTTCCTATCAAAATGAAGGCATGAAGGTGAACCGAGGAAGGAGTGAGAGGAGCACAAGCCTCTGGTCACTTCGAATCGTCTCCAGCAACTAGCAGTTAACCAGCACGGAGCGCAGTCCAGGGACGACTGAATTTGACCTTGAGGCTGATGCCAAATTGCGAGCATCTTTGATATGCCCCCAGCCCCCTCTCTTTAAACATCCTGTTAGAGAGAATCGAGAGAGAGGAGCGAATGGAAAACAGATATATGAATGAACAGTTATTCTATTGATTGAAGATTGGGGTATTTATACCCAGTTTACAAGGCGGTTACAAAAGGAGGCAGTTGCCAAAAGTGGCACCGACATAGCAGTGATTAATAGTTAATTAACCTAATTAATTAATTCCTAACACTCCCCCTAATCAATGCTTGTCTTTGTGAATATACATCATCTTGATAGACTCCTCCTAGTATGTATTTGCCTTGAACGTTCATCATCTTCATTTTGAAAGTCTCCTCCAAAAACCCTGTGGGAAAAATATGAGGAGAATAGTGCAGATATGTTGCTAAAACTCCTTTAAACCCAGTGGGAAAATAATAAGGAGAAAATGATGCAACATATAATGATTATTGTCTCTTGATAACTCATATGATAAAAACCTTTGAAGAAGGAGAAAAATCATCGATGAGTTTAGAGAACAATTAATATGTCTTGAGTACTTTCTTTAAAAACCCCGATAGGGAAAAAAGAAAGTATGACATGCCTCGTTAAAAACCGTTATGAGAAACTTTGAGAGAAAACTCATAAAGGAAAAGAGTGCGATTATATATGCCATCGAAAACTCCTTTAAAACCCAATGGGAAAAATATAAGGAGAAAATGATATGACATATATGAACACTTGTATCTATATTGTCTCATTAAAAACCTTTTATGAGAAACCATTAGGGAAAAACTCGTGAAGGGAAAAAGAGTACAATATATGTAATCTGATGTTTGTTAACAAGTTATACTTTGGGAGATTACTCCCCCTGAACTTTGCAAATCTGGAGGATGTCTCATATCAATTACATTGACATGATCATGACATTATGAATAATATGTCGGTTTTTCCAATATTTTGTTTGCAAACTATTTCATCACTTTTCTATAATTCATGAGGATAAGTGATCTCGAGCAATGTGCTTTGTGATATTGCTCTTCATATAACCTGTATGTATTGAGTAATACAAGTGGTAGCATCTTGATAAATCAAGTTATGTTACTCTGATGAATCTCAACCACATGGTTTTGAGTGTGGTTAATCATTCTGCTAAGCCAACCATATTTTCAATGCCTTTAGATAAAGTAATTATGTCAGAATGATAAGGGGAAGTAGCCATTAAATTCTATTTATATGAATTCCATAAGAAGGCTATTCCATCAAATTCAGTCATTGATATGGCTTTGTTGGGATCAAGTAAAGAGCCAATATCATGGTCAAATCTTGATTTTCCTGATGGAATTGTTCAAGATTTATTATGAACTTGAGATATAAGTTAATATTCCTCATATCGACCATATACGTTTTGTTGGTGTGATATATCCACATTGAACTTCTCAAATATGTTTTGGATATATGTAGACTGATATGTATTCTTGAGAGAATGCTCAAGTTGTAAACTTAAGCTAAATTTGGTTTAATCCAAATTTTCCGCCTTGAGATGATTTTGTATATGTTTAGGTCTTGTATAGGCATTGATGATGGAGTCATCGATATACACTAAGTGATATAAGGAAAACAAATTTTGGATTTCCTTATTAACACAGAAGTAATCATCATTCTCTGAGTAATCCCTTTGAAGAAGGAACTCATTTAGTCGGTAGTACCATATGATTTCCGACTATTTCAAGTCATAGAGTGACTTTGAAGTTTTACACAAAACATGCTACGATTTATCTTTGGATTCGGAATTTTAAGCCCTTCAGGAACTTTAAAATAGATATCCGAAATGAGTGATCCATATGAGTATGTAGTCACTGCATCCATTAACTGCATGGTATTATTTGTACTGCCTATGATATTTAGTATCGAAACATAATTCCACTAATACCAGAAGGGTATGTCACATCGTGATCGATGTCGGATCTCTGCGTGAACCCTTTTGCTACAAGCCTCGCTTTCTCACCACCTCATTGACTTTGTCTATGAATGAGAAGTTTTTAGTATTCCATATGGAAGATACTTATGAGGAGTAGGTATTACTGCAGTAAATACCACTCATTTGTTGAGCGAGTGCTATCCTTCATTACTTGCTTCCTTTTTATGTGAACCAATATGAGTGCAAGAGGCACTCTACCATGGATTTAGGTTCTGGGCCCAAAAGGTTTTAGCAATTTGAGAAGAAATATATGTCGACAAATGTAGTCTTTAGTTTATATGATCCTGATGGAATCATTGAAGTTTGTGGATAAAATATGTACTCCTTTTTAACTCCTTGTGATTTCCTACAACAAATGGAGTCAAGGTGTTTCGATGTCCCGGCACCAAAACATTTGTGCACCTTTATGCCGGGCATTGGATGATGAGCATCCAGTGAGGTGTCTTTCAACTTGATGTTGAATTACATTTACTAGTTGAGGATGTGATTTCCTCTGTTTCCGTGGAAGCATATGAGAAGTTATATCTCGTATTGTCAGATTTTCTCCCCTCTTGCTCTCATTTGGGGAGAAGAGTGGTTTATCAGGTACCTCCACTCTTCTGACACTTTACTGCAGGAATATATAATTTAGTAACACCTTGTCATCAGTAAATGTATGTGGCAGATTTGCAATGTGTTGCAAATATATAATTCTCTAAACTTCTAGTTCAGATTCTTTGAGACGTGGATATAAGGATTGAATGTCAATAACATTTCTAATTTATTTTTTCGGCATTCTTTGTGGTACTTATCTCCCCCTAATGCCGAAAATATCCTTATTGCTGATGCAATCAGCGTACGGACTACGAATAATTTGAGCAATTTATTTAGTAAGATCATGCATGTTTGTGTGTGATAAGAGACACACTTGAAATCATTTTATAAATGTTCCTATGAGTACCATGAAGTATCTAAATAATTCCACATAATGGTTAACTAATCCACATATGTCTTCTTAATGTATTCAAGGAAGATTGAGTGGCTCATTTAGAATTTTAAGGTGAGAGTGCCTTAAAACTGATTTCCCCTATGGCACATCTAGTGCGCATAAAATCTGATGATTTGGGATATTTTGCAACTTGTTAAGTTGTGACCAACAGAATTGTCAATAATTTTCTAATCATCCCCAAACCAGGATGGATAAGTCTATCAAAATACACATTTAATTTATTAATATTTAGAAAATTATTTCGTACGCAACAATACTAAGTATGAATTTAACCATGCTATCAAATTTATTAAATATTGTATCCAAGTGATGGGATATTGAATATCCTACTACATGTAGTAGTACAAGTACAGGTTAATGCTATTTTTGGGAATAATTAGGAGATTACCTAAGGTCTCCGATATTATTGAGTGCAAATGAGTTCATCCTCCATTTTCTGCACTAGATTTTGGTCCTCCTTCTGATGAAGATTCTGAGAACAATTCTTTACCAGAATCTGGTTATTATTTGCAAATTTTCAAATTTATCCCATTGAACTTATTTGCCTTTTAATAAATTTGTGATGTGGTTCGACCATATGTTTGAGGGTTTGGTAATCATAGGTACAATATTTATATAACCACGCATCTGATAAACTTGAGAGTTGTCTTTTGATCATTTGAAAATGACCGATTCTTAAGAGATAATTCCGTCTTTGGTTGTCTATTAGCCTCCACTTTACTTCGAATTCCTCATAGTTCTATTTTGTGACAACTAACTTGCATACTATTCTCGATACTAGCATGAATTTTAAATTATGGTATAGCACCCATTGGGTGAATCTGATGATTTTAAGAAATTCCATGTTTCTTGACCATAAAAAAAGGTAGTACCATCTTAAGAGGATGTAAAGTGCATTAAGGGCTTTTCAACTGGATCTGTATATAGGAAAATATTTGATCACGAGATCTCAACTTAAAGTTGATTAAAGTGACAGAATTGTGAGATGCAATAGACTTGATGTTTTGAAATCAAATGGGTGATCAATCATGATGTGCTCATGGCAGCATGTTTCTCTCAAGGGAAAAATTGTAGTGAATAAATATTCATCCATAATTACTTAGTTTGAGAACTAAGTGAAGTTGATGACATATAAAATGCAACATATATATACTTAGCTATCAAGAGAATAGCCATTGCAGAAGGTGGAGTTGTAGTGGCAATAGGCCACGGGTGGACACAATGACTGATGTCATGAATCATCTTAAAATAAATACTCCCACCTAATCTTGAATTTAGTGCATTTGGAAATGTCAGGCATGTGTTACATGAAAATACTCATGGCCAAGATGATCCTTGGTGAACCTGGGTGTATCCTTCAATACAATAGATGTGATGAAATCATTGCTAATGTTTTGGACTTCATTCTTGAGAAAATATGTGACTTCAGAGTCACTGCCAAAACACATAGACTTTTCATGTTTATCATTGGTTAGTCACTATAAAAGTATAACCACAATTTGATGTGGTTCTATCAATAGTGTTTGAGACACTCAACAATTTCTATAAATTGTGGTATCCATTTTAATGAATGGACGACACTATAATTAAAATAGTGACATAGGCTCCACTGCCATGTATTTTACCAATGTAATAGAAGGTAATTACTGGTATGTGCAAATATTTGCATAGTTGTCTATGCCATATTAAAGCAAAATGAGGCTTGAATAAATGATATTTGTGGAAAATATTTGTCGTTTCAGCATGTAGTGTTCATGCATGAATACCTTTTATTATGAGAGTAAATATCTTTTTTTAGTGAACAACAACAATTGCTTCAGAGGAGCAATTTTTTTTATGATAGCTGATGCTATACACTCATATGTGTAGACCTTCATTTATATAGAATAACACTTTGAAGATAGTCACCGGATGCGGTGTAGATCTCGCAGTAATAGAAAAACATAGCCTGACTTTTGTCAGTAGATGTTCATAATTCTATTACCTTATGTTATGCAAAATGTATGAAATCACTTTGAAGGTAGTCATCTGTCAAAATGACATGATGTAGACCTTGCAGTAATAGTGGATAGTCTGCAAAATTTGCAGTAGATGCCAGTATTACCTTATGATATATTGAGGTAGTCACGTATAATATTAATATTTGGAAGATCACTTCGAAGGTAGTCATCTTATCAAAATGACAAGATGTAGACCTCACAGTACTGATGGATAATCTGCAAATTACGCAGTAGATGCCATCAATACCTTGTGATTCCAAAATATAATATGGTGTAGTCATATTAAGTATAATCCTTGTTTTGAATTTTCATCATGATTTGCAAGAGAAAAAAAATCAATTGCAAAACATAGTTGTTGCACTTATTGTAAAGAATAGCACTAGTATATTGGGGTCCATTGCAGATGTAATGATCGACCCATCCATCAACATAGCTCAATGCCTTGGGACTCAACCGATATGATATACTACGGTATTAACCAAAATCTAAAACAGTAAGCCTGATGACTTATGTTCATGTAGTATTAAGTCTGATGACTTGTTTGCCAATAAAAGAAACTAGAAGGGCTTAGTCTCAAATGGCCGAAGAGATAAGGTTTCCTATCGTCATCCTCAATGCATCTGGAATCAATCGATTTGTTCGGTATGCACATATAGCACCGGCACCGCCGCTGCGTACCAGTGTAACCGGGAGAAGGAGAGACCGGGGGTGGGCGGGTGGCGCCAGAGGGCTTGCTCGTCCAACGCCGCGCGCCAGAGGGCGCTGCCTGGCGTCGCTGCGTCCTCGGCCGCTGCGTCGACGTTGCTGTACCCTCCAGTACAGGCGGCGTGTCCTCGGGGTAACCAATGGCCGGCGCCTAGAACGGCGATCTCCACCGCGGCGGCACCGGTAGCACGACCAGCCGCGTCGAATGCTGCATCCGAGAGGTGGAGGACGCCGTCGTCGCCAAACGCCGAGGTACGCTCGCTGGGGCTTCTTCCCTTCTTTTCTCTTGTTCTTGATGCAGATTCTTCTATTCTTCTTGATTGAGAATTTCTTCAGAAGCATGTCCATTGATTACTGCTGTGGACGGGAATATGGCTAATCGAATCGGCGGCATTCTTCTCTTCTCCTGTGGCCATTTCTCAGCGGAGAGCAAAAGTGCTGATAACGTGTTAGAGAGAATCGAGAGAGAGGAGCGAATGGAAAACAGATATATGAATGAACAGTTATTCTATTGATTGAAGATTGGGGTATTTATACCCAGTTTACAAGGCGGTTACAAAAGGAGGCAGTTGCCAAAAGTGGCACCGACATAGCAGTGATTAATAGTTAATTAACCTAATTAATTAATTCCTAACACATCCAACCCATCTATCGTCGCGCAATGAGCGATCTCTGGTTGTGTCCACGTCGGCAGGGTGGTACTGTTCGTGCTGGCCAATTGGAAGGGAACGTTCCCTTCATAGAAAAAAAAAAGGCGTGGTCGTTTCCTTCCTCGAGAAGACAGAGAGAGGACGCACGCCACCTCCTCCCCACCTTCGCCAGATACGACCGCCCATTCATCGCCGCCACCCATCGCGTCGCCCGCCCGCGACCTTCTCTCATCTTCCACCCGCGACGGCTTCCCGTCCACCTTGAGATGTACGGCGACGGCGTCCCGATGGAGAACCCTGGCCGCAGCAGGTCGCCGGCGCTCCTCCGCTGCGCGCCCCAGGTGACCCCCACGGATCCGCGGCGACCACCGAGGTGAGCTCTGCCTGCCTTCCATCGATCCAGACCCTCTCCTCTTCTCCTCGATCCCTTACCTGTTCGTTCGATTCGGAGCAGCAGGACGAGGACGACGACACCCCGCACATGGTCGAGCTCGACGGAAGAAGGTGCCTTTGTCGCTGTGGTCTTCGCCGGTGTGCTCCACGTCGTGTACGACGGCGACCTCCTAGCTCGGGTAAGCAGCACCTCCCCTCCATGGTGCCCAAGCCAATCCATGGAGCCCATCCACAAGGTCCCCTCCCCCCTTTATCTTCCCCTCATTTGTTTGGATTCGATTTCGCAGGCTCTTCGTCAAGTTGGTGATGTTGCCTAGAGTATCCCGACGACGACGGAGGAGGAGAACAAGGACCACCGCCCCCTAAGGGCTGACGAGAACCAACACCTTCAAGCCGCCATGGAGCTCCCATCCCTCCCCTGGAGTGCGTCAAGGTCCTTCTTCCCCTCCCCGCAGCATGTATCTCTCCTACTCCATCAACTCTTGCTGTTCGTGATGATAAATCCCAGCGTTTCTTGCTTTTTTCTGTTATTAGAGAGTAGGAAACGTTGACACTTTAGGAATTGCCATTGTTATTTACGCATAGCAAGGAATCCTGCCAAGAGAGCCTTGGTGATGGGGTCACAAAGGACAGCAGCAGCAGAAAGAACATTAACACCTCTATCTGAAAAACATCACTAATTGTTAGCTTTTGGTAGGAAGACATGTACGTAACCTAAGATCAGAGTTTAACTAGATATATATACAACCTAAAGCAAATCAAGGTTCAGAGAGGCACACTTACCTTTGGCAGCAGCTTTTTCTTGCTGTTGATGTTGATGAACACAGCAGTCACACGAATAGATAAAGCATACATAGAAGGAGAAGCTGTCCAATAAAACTGATGCATGTTGACAGTTCCTCGAGTTCTCTTAAGATGATATAATTGTTTGGTAGACGCATGGATGGATGGACACGTACAGCTAGCAGCCTAGCAGTGCTAGTCACAAAAGAAAAACCTTGTGATTGATTCATGGTCATGGCACAACAACAATGGATACTTGCTAATTGGTGATGGTGGTCGTGCCGCTGCCGCCTTCGGCACCATCCCAGCTCGCAGCCTCAGTCGATTTGCTCTGCGTCTCCAACCGTCCAAAGATCCCAACCCTATCATCGTCTCCTACCACGAGCTCGGCAACGAGATCGGACATGGCAAGTTCGGCTCCGTTCGGATCTATGGTAGGAAGACCTGTGAAATCCAACTCGCCGTTAGGCCTTTTCTGTCGCCTTCTCTCTGGTGGTCTTGGTTGTTGACCATGGTTGCCTTGTTTTTGTGCTCGTACAACCGTTCAAGAGGTTCGTGCTGATCGGGTGGGTGGCCCTGGTGAACTACGGCAAGGACTACGGCCGCCTCGTCGTCATCGTCGACGTTGTTGACCAGAACAGGGTGAGTTTGATCCCCTTCCCTGCTTCCTCCTGTCATTCTCGATCTGCTGCGGCGGAGGAGCCTTTATGGACGTAGTGATTGAGATCGTGCTCATGTTTAGTTTAGAATTTCTTCTCTGCGTGTCCCTCCCTTGGCTGTAGATTTGAGCTGTTCAAGGTGTGGACTTCTGTATAGTTCCAAGTAGAATTGTAACTGCATGGATATCATATTCTTGATGCGAATTTTTGATAGTTTTTGTTAGCTTTTACTGTAACTCGGTAACTTTGTTTTGCTTTGTTGCTAATAACTTGGTTGTGATTCGCATCCTAAAGTCCCTTCACTTCGATTGCATATATAACTAGCCTTTACAACTTGTACGAATTTGGAAGTGATTGTTGATTTTACATGCCATTTGAAGTTTACACTTGCCAAGTAATATTGCATGCTCTTGTCAGTGCAGTTATTCTGCCAGAACTTGTTTAATTTTTGTATTGACTCATCTCTAACATGTGGCCCTTTATCCACTCTGGCAATGTTTTTATTTGTATATGTTTAGCTCACCTGATCAGCCCCTAATGTGCCTTGCGGCCTTGCCTAAATGTGTGAATGACTACTGAAAATAAACAGCCAGAGTGCTATTGCTCAAATATATGCGATGTGTTTTGCCATTTGATATTTATTACTGTTTTCCTTGTGAAATAAATAACTCCAATATTCATTTCATCTTCCATGAGTTGTGATGCCTTCATCTCTTTATGCTTCTCATGATAGCCGCATTGCTCTGTTATACACTTATACCACTGTTTCTTGGTATATCCCCAAGAACGTCGAGGACACGGTCCACCGCGAGGTCGAGATCATGCAACACCTCTCGGGCCACCCCGCCGTCGTCACGCTGAAGGCCATCTGCGGTGGTTGCAAATCGAAGGTGATTGTGCGGCGGCCCTCTCTCCTTCCAATCCTCTCTCTACCATTGGAGCAAAAGTTGCGGACATCTTGGCGGCGTTGGTAGTTGCAGCTGGGCGTGGTGTGGAGCGGGCATGCCTCTGTGCTGCGCGTGCTGCCGGTGGCATGCGTGTGTGCTAGCTGTCGTTGTGTGCGCATGTTGTGCTTGCGCTAGTGTGCGTGGTTGAATGGTGGTATGTGCTGATCTTTCGAATGCTTTTTCCCTGCAGCCTGAAAGGGACAAGGCGGTTGGGAGTCAGGGACTACATATCCCTCCTCTCCTTGATTTTCTGTCCAAAATATAAGGTAATTTGTTTATTAAATCCCATATGTGCTAAATTCTAAAGCCTCTAAACATTTCTTGGTCTTATGTGCCTGTTAGATTTTACTGAAGACCTTGTTGTCTTTGTGCTTTACCAGTGTGATGAAGTTCAGCACTATGGCTGCCATTATGTGTTATGTAATGGTCTAGTGGGCATGAGTCATGTTTGATATAGTTATCATTTCTATGGTTAAAGCTGACCATTTTGTAGGAAGACGTATGGGTTCTCGTCAAATGCAAGCTGTACTACTGTGAAAAAGTGTACTAATTTTTGCAGTGCATTAACTTGTAAGTAATGTCATTTGGTAACCACAACATCATGTAGTGCTTAGTCCTGTTTTGAAAATTTCATACCATTGTCCTTTCGGGCATCTAGGATCATGGGATTCTCCGTGATGGCAGCAAAGAGACAACATGGGGTGGAGATGCAGGTCGTCAGTACACTGAAGGCGTTGCGTTCTGTCAGGGCGTTGGGTCCGATGCAGAGCATCGGAGACGTTGCCGTTGTCCTTGCACGACTCATCAGATCCAACCTCGGGCCCGCGCCAGCTATGTACGGAGCCCTCGATACGGTGCTCAGTCTCTGCAACTGCAACTTGATGGTGAGTCCATCATCCATTCATTGCTCTCTGACTCGTACACATTTGAATTTGTTCTCGTTTTTCAGCCTTGCATGAAGCTGCCAGCTATTGAGGCCCTCTCTTAATTACCCAGTTCTGAGTGGAGTCAGTTGGGGTCGTCTATAAATTTTCTTGTGATGTGCTTGCAAACCAAGACTTTGTTGAGGCTTTTCTGCGGGGTCAGGGGAGACACCAGTGATCAAGCGGCAGCGGCCTACAGCCTGGGAGACCTGCACAAGGGAGCCGCCAAGATCTCCAACGACATCCTCGACTCTGTCGGGTGAGATTGATTCTTTTGCTCTTTCATTCTCCACTCGTCATGTTCTAGACCAAATAGATTGGATTTATTGGTATATTAGTTTATAAGCATCCGCATTGTTGTGATGTTGATGAAGATTTCAGTCTGTACTCTGTAGTAACCAGTTCTTGCCTCTTGATAGTTTCTTTTTGCAAAGACAATGGTATTTTCTCCAAACTTTTGAACATTTCGCAGACTAAAGTGACTGCATACTGGTGTTTCTTTGCTGCATGTGGCTAATTACTAGGCTAATTTGCTAGAATTTCCTCGAGTAAAGATGAATTTAGGCATCTACGAAACAAAAACTGATTTTTTGCATCATTTCACGCATTGATTTTTTTCTTCTTGATATGTTTGTTGGAATGTGCAAGAACAGGGTTTCAGTATATGCAACAACAAAAAATTCGACAACAGTATACGCGAAAAATGGTGCTATTTGCGTTTGCTGCAATCTCCTCATACTTACCAAGGGTTGAGTGCCCAACATTCCCGAAGATGGCACCCGAGACGTGTCCGCAGCCAGAAGCAGCGAAGTTGCCGTACAAGAAGCTGGGAGATTCAGATCTCCTTATTAGCGAGATAACTCTTGGAACAGTATGTGCAGAGCTGAACCTTCATGTTTCTGTTGTTGTTGTTGGTCCAGTTTTTTTACATCTTGGTCTAATGTTTACTTCTCTTAGATGATCTTTGGATAGCAAAGAACAGAGAAGGAATCCCATGATATGCTCTCTTATTCTTTTAATCAGGGCATCAACATACTGGACACCGCAGAAATTGCCGGTACACATTCCTTCCTTCCCTTCGACCACCGTCTTATTTTCTGAAGTTGATCCCAGTTTTAATTGAAATACTCCACTTCTATTGGTTGTTACTACCAAATGCAACCCAAGGAGACTCAAGGGAGGACTGATCTATATGTAGGCAGGTGGATGAAATCCAAGCCACGAGACAAAGTACCCTAAACCGGCCTTATAATTTATTTGCAGTTTTCTAATCCATTTGGAGTTCCCCGATTCCCACTTCAGATAGCATGCTTCTGAATCCATTTGTCGTTCCCAGCTCACTATATTTCCGACTAGACAACTTTAGCCACCAAAATTTCTGGTTATTCAGATCACACTTTTCATCGGTACAATGCAGAAAGGTGTGTGTTGATGATCCCATTATAAAGGAAAGTGTCGAAAAGAGCCTTTCATGCTTATCTAAAGACTACACTGATTTTCTTTACATACACTAGGTAGTGTTTATTTCAAAGATTATTTTTGCTCAGAATAATTTTCACATCTTGTTCCAGATTGATTCATACACAATCATATTTCACATTTTGCATTTCCTTACTGAACTTGAAAATTGTAAATCTGAGTTCTCTTTTCCATCCTCTGTGAGTCCTTTTGTCGTCTTATACAGACTGTTTTCAGCACACATTCTTCATGTTAATTCTTTCATTTTTCACATAGAATTTTTCATACTTTGTTTGTATTAATATGTCATCATTATTATTTTATTTGACAAAAAAGACAACTTTGGCTCCAAAGTTTGCTTTATGTCTTCAGGCTAGATAGGTATGTCGCACGTTACGGTGAATTCAGTTACAATTCAACCAAATGGAGGCCAAGCGTCCCATGTGTGGATCAATGGAAAGCTTTCAGGAACTAATTGGTAAAGGGAAGGTAATAGTGTAATACTCCCTCTGTCCCATAATATAAGAGCGTTTTTTGACACTACACTAGTGTAAAAAACGCTCTTATATTATGGGACGGAGGGAGTATAATTTTATTTTAGAAACAACAACCAGATAATTATTAATTGAACACAAATCTTAGTATGGATCTATCTTTCCAAAGGATTTGGTGCATGTATTTTGCACACTCTTTAAAAACCATGTGCATTTTCGTTGTAATAATAGCCTAGATTTATTCTAGATTATGAACATATGATTGTTGTGTTCATAAACGCACATTTGAATAATTCACTCAGAGTATATGCATAAGACAGCCGAAGATAGCAGACAGGTAACCATAAACCAGTATATAATTCCATGTTTGTCTCTTCTAATCTAGGTACAATATATCGGTGTTTCCAATGAAACCACGTACGGAGTAATGCAGTTTGTACATGCTGCAAAGCTTGATGGACTTCCAAAGATTATGAGCATCTAGAATGGTTATAGTCAACTTGTGAGATACAGCTTCGAAGGTGAAACAGAGATGTCAGCCATAATTTATTCATTTTCATTCACTGGAATTCCATGCCATCCCTGTTGTTCTGAAACTTATTTGCAGACATGTAATTTAGAGAAAGAGGGAGGAAAGAACTCCTCGGTTGTAGTTCAGATCATCGGCCTGCTGTCATCTCTTTCATAATTAAAATTTTAGTCGAATAGTTATGTTTAGTGGTTATCATTCATCATCATCATGAGATGATTTCATTTTGTGGATGCTTGAGTTTAGAAAATTTAGGCTCTGCAGTCCATCATCTCTATAGGTATAAGTCTTTGTAGGATGTAAGACTGCTACTCTATGTTCATATAAGCCTACCTATTAATAATATTTCCGATTTATTTTATAAATGTACATTGCAAGTAATGCATTTTTGTTGGTCCTGTAAGTAATCAAAGTCCACATGAGTTGACCGGCAGTTCCATGTACATGTTCTAATCATAGCGACAAAAAGTGAATGAAAAGTGTGGCCACCTATCTGCCACCGCACATGCACGCCTCAAGCGGCGCCACCTGGTGGCGCTCCAACCACTAGTTACTTTTACTTGTCCACCTTTGGAACTCCCCAAGCTGATCAACAGTAGCCGAACTTGATATGGCAATTCAGATTCGCACTCTCTCCACGACAAAGACGCGTGGAGAGAGAGCCTCAATGAGATTTGGCTTTTGCACTTCGGCTTAGAAGCCGAAAAAGTCCCTAAAGTCAAAAACCCATAAATGGTTGTCTTTTGTTTATGTTATTTTATTTATAAGTCGAAGTGCAACAGTCCAAGTTAAACCTAACCAAACATCCCCTAAGCCGCTCCCCTCATAAAGATTCGGAAAAAAAAACTTCCTAAGCCGCTAACTAATGCTAGAGTTTACACTTTGGAGGAAACATTGAGGTATCAGGGTGCCTCTGCATTAAACCTGGCCATACGGCCGGCCCAACCCAACCATAAAAAGCCCTGGCACGACACGACACAATCATAAGAAGGGTTCCTCGCAGATTGGTCGGGTGCACAAGCTAAAATGGCAGGCCCGAGTTGACTTTTGGCTTTGTTGCTCGTTTTTGCCTTTGTTTTTTAGGTAAAAGAAAGACCAAAAAGACCTAAAGAAGTCAAAGTAGTACTAAAAAGTTCAAAACAGTGCTAAAAGGGCTGACTTGGGCTGCGTGTCGGCCCCTGAATAAAAAGGCCGGGTTGGGCTGGCCTGACGGGCGTGTTCAGTAGCCCTCGCGCTCCTCAACTTCTTAACTCCAGGTCGGGAGCCCAGCCAAACGGTTCAAATTCTGGCTATGGGAGTGAGAGGCTGGCTATTAGCGCAGTGCAAAAATGAAGGAGTAGTGGAGTTGGAAAACCCGAGCTCCCTAGGAAGCGAGAGTTGAGAGAAATTAATGCCTCCTGCCACTGCCAAGTGATTCATATGACAGAGTCCTAGATTAGGGGTGCTCTGCACGTCGATTGCTAGCCTTTTGGGCTGGGCCGAGTACCCCCCCCCCCAAGATCGTCAACCCAAGAACGCCAAGAAGGAATGATCCGAAGACTTGGCGCATACTCCAAGATTTAGAGGTAGCCTCCGACACGTTTACCCGTAGATGCGACCGGCTTATGTGTAACCGTAGGCATCATGAGTATCTATATAAAATCAAGGTGTCTGGGCCGTAGAGGGATGAATTCATTCACACACGATTGCAGTAGATCACTTGTATTCTGTACCCCATCCACAACAATACAATCGAAGCAGGACATAGAGTTTTACCTCCACGAGAGGGGCCGAACCTGGGTAAATATCGTGCCTCCTGTTGCCATCTAGCCAAGGCTACCAGATCGGAAGCCCTACCCGAGATCTATCGGATTTAGCTCCGACATCATACCGGTTCGATCCCTCGCGCGCCCTTCATCCCTTGCCTCCATTCCTCTCCCACACTCGACATCCGCCAATCCTAGTCGCCACAGACAGGAGTCAATGTGGTACACCTCGTCCGCCGAGGACCTTTGTCCCCACCATGGTTACTTGCCTCCCTCGTCGTCGGCCTCCTTCCACACCGCGACGACTTGCCTCCCCCATCGTTGTTGTAGACCACTTCGCCTGCCATGAATCAACCTCCTCCTGGTCCGGAGCCATCCTATAGTAAACGGGCCAGACCGACACGTCTGGCCCACCGGCCCGTGTATTATTCAACCTATTGGGTTGTACAAATAAAAAAACGGAGCATGCCGTGGGAGCACAGGTGCCGCCCGTTTTTAACCGTGCCAGGCCAGGCCGGTAACGGGCCGAGTACGCGGCCCACGGCCCATCTGGCCAGCTTTAAGTGTACGTATATCGAAGCAACCAGCCCGAAAGGCCGAAAACCCCGTCCCGCAGCTTCATTTTCCCCATTCTCGTTCCAATCCACCACTCCGCCGCTAGGGTTTTTAGGTTTTAATCCCACAGCAGCGGCGGCCGTCGGCGGCGACAACCAAAACCCCGCGTCATCTCCAGCGAACTCGAGCGAGAGAGATGAGGCTCCTCACGCACAACTTCTTGGCGTCGAACGTGAAGGGCGTGAGCACGGGCTACCCGCTCGCGCTGGAGGTCGCCAAGACGTCCATCAAGGAGGTGGAGCTCAACGTCGACTTCCTCCGCGGGATCCTTCCCAAGATCGACTGGAGAGCGCTCTTCGCAGCCACCAGCGCCGCGGGGTTCCCGGAGCTCCTCGCCGCGGAGCAGCCGCCCGAGGCCGAGCTCTTCGCCGAGGGCGCCGCGGAGGTCGAGGGCAGCGCTATCCGCCGCCTCCACCACGCGCTCCTCGAGATCCACGTCGAGGAGGGCACCCTCGTCTGCCCCGACAGCGGCCGCTCCTTCCCCATCCTGAAGGGCGTCCCCAATATGCTTCTCCATGAGGACGAGGTGCGGCACTGACTCGCGCGTAGCAGGCCGGTTGCCTTGCTTGCTTGTTTGCTCGTGCCACATACGGTTATGCACTTCCAGGGCTTGGACTCCTAAGATTGTGTGTATGAACTATCTTAGTATGAATTGTGGATCTTGAAGTCGTACCTTGATAAATACTACTCCTACCTGTGACGTTTTGCTCCAAATCGTGCTTTTGTTTCAGTACATTGGGGCTTCTGAACCTCGACTTTACTCAACTGCTGCTACTGTACTTTTTGGTAAATTTTCCTTTGGTGATCATGAATGATTTAGTACACAGTAGTGCGAGGAATTGCTGCAGGGGGAAATGAACATATGAAATTACAGTTTATTTGTTGTTAAGTATAATTTGAAGTTCTGTTGAGGAAATTACTTTTTGATTGAGTATTTTGGGGTCAAAACTATTGCATAGCGTGCATTTTTATTCTCGCTGAGGTGTTACAATATTGAATCATCTCGTAGCATGCATGGTGTTAGTAGTGTGATTGGGACTGGTAAAGGGGTAATGAATCATCCATTCATTACCCGCAAAAAAAAATCACCCATTCATCTTGTATACTAGATGAAATTTTGATTATGAGTTGTGCCAAAACTACCAATTGAGGGCTGTATGAATCTGGCTGTATTTTTGTTATGTGTGTGTATAGGGGTCTCCTGTTTAGGTGCAGAATTTTCAGTCATACCCATCAAACAATTTCGCACACTAGTTTTGAAAATCTGAATCTTCCTCTTACTGTCTCTCATCATTGGGTACACCATATATAATATTGTTATACAATATATGTCATCAGTGTGTACCTGTGTTGCACACATGATTCTAAAAAAATCTCTTCTCTACTTCCTATAAAAAAGCGAGTTGGTGATGATGGTGTGCCTGCCTTCGGGCCATATGTACCATTCGATCTTGAATCTAAGGTTGAGATTGAGATGAGACATGTTGGGCGGAGCCAACCACCAAAACAAGATAGTCTGGAAGTTTCTCCTTCTCTCGTGAGACAGATTATTCTAGAACCCCTCCAAGTTTCCTCGCCGCCGGCCCCTCTCCTCTATTTCCCCGTTACCACTGGATTTGAGTTGGGCGAGGGTCACGTCTGTTGTATCTATATCTATATCTATACCACTATATAGTGTGTGAATAAGTTTGAATATGGATCATTGGATGAACTCAATCTGATGATCAAGAGGTGGCAAATCCGAGCATTGCTGGCCATTCGATTTCCTATCAATTACATCAGATTCTGTCATGTGTACTATGTAGAAGTTTCCAATAGTTAAAAACTTAGTACACCCTTGTATTTGTCACATATACTATCTTTACACACTTCTCATTTATTCTAGAACCTTCCATGCATGATCTTGCTCCGTTAGAGTTTCTCATATATTTGTCACATATACTATCTTTACACACTTCTCATTTATGATTTAGTCTAGAATCTTTCATGTATGCTCTTGCCCCATTAGAGTTCTCGCTTGAATAAAAGCGTATCCATTTATGATTTAGTCTAGAATCTTCCATGTATGCTCTTGCTCCATTAGAGTTCTCGCTTGAATAAAGTGTATACATTTATGGGATTATTTGTGAATTTTACTCATGGTCAAAGACTCCTGATGAACCATTTCTTACATTCCATATATCTTTTCAGAGAATTTCAGCCAAATGTCACAACACTATATTTAACCTTAAGGTCCATACATATAATGCGTTATATTAGTGTATTGGAACACAATGCAGCTAAGGTTTTCCTTTTCAATGATGTAATATGCAAGTGTCAGTTGCAACGATATCTCACAACTCACGTGCAAAGCACGTGCAACTCACTAGTAACAAGAAAAACCTGTGTTGCACACATTTATATGGTGTGTACCTATGTTGCACACATGATTCTAAAATAAATAAATAAGGAAAACCTGTGTTGCACACATTTATATCCGAACACATCGTGTACCTGTGTGGCACACATGTATATCTTAACTTTTTGTCCAATCTAATGGGCGAGTCTTGAAACTCCATGTTAGCCTTAATCACGTAGACGGGAACATAAAGTTCCACAACTGTTTTCTACTATCCCCAAGTGTTGTTGTCAGTTGTCCTATTTGTGATGGCAGCATAGGCATCAGTTGCTTGCTTGCTCATATCATTTCCCCATTTGGGTCCAGCCACAAACTTCCACTTGATGTTCAATGTTTTTGTAAGATGCTTTCCCTTTTAGAAATGCTGTTAAATCATAACAACAAAGTAATTGAGCGATTAGGATGTTCCTGATAGCAATTGGCCAGTTAATGTTTTGCTCCATTGTACAGTCCCCTATAAGCAGAGTTAATGTTTCCATTTTTCTGGAGCAGATATTCATCTATTTTATTGCTTGCGTTTTAGGTGAATAAGTTATGCCAATGGCTTTGATAAGTACAGAAAGGTGTGTAAATTTCGTATTGTAGGTTTTTAGATTTATGGTACATGCTACTCCAGCAACTAAATCTCCAGCAAAAATAGCAACTAAATTTCCACATATTTAGTGCAGTAGGAGTACTATTTTACAGAAACTTACATGATCTACTGTTTCACAACTATATATGTGGAAATGTACTCCAGTAAATAATGCTCATGCCTGGAAGTGTGCAGCTAGACACCTAGTACTGTTCGAGGAAATCTCCAGATGCATTTAACAGTTCACAACTTTTGTCAAATGGAGCTCTAGGCTCTTTTGGTAACGTGAAATCCAAGCAGGAATAGTTTTCTGTTCTAGTAGCACCTCTGAATCCTGTACTGGTCCTCACAAATTACAGCAGATCAAGCCAGGCAGCTAGCTTGGCGTATGAAATAATGAAACCCACAACTCCTGGTTGGTTGGGTTGGTGACCAAATGCAAATTTCTGGCGTTGGTAGTCTGCAGGCACATCACAATTTGATTGGACGTCGCAAGGCCCGTTGTAGGAGCATCGAGAGAAAGTTCTGGTTCCGGGTGGCACTCCCATATTTGACTAAGACGTTTGATCACTTGTACGCCGCTGTACGTCCAGTGCGTTCATTATAGTTTCATCCAGTAGACATTGGAAGACTTGCTGCAGAAATCTTTGGAAGATCATGTCGAATGGTACTGGTACGGTGGCCTGGCCCGGCCATTGAAGAACCTTCAGCTGTCCCTGTTAAATGCAACCCACTCTGGGTGCACGCCCGTTCAAGGAAAATGAAAGGTGGAACATTGATTGAGTAGTGAGGACTGATGGAGCGGGCCAGTTCCAAGATCTGAAGTAGGAGTAGTAGCATTTTCTTTTCAGTGTTATGGAAACAGCAGCAGGCGATAGTTCAGGAGAAACCCTCCGATTGGTATATAAGTCTGACACAGGTATTTAGATATTTATTATTTTAACTAACAAAACATATGTAGTATGCCATATAAATTATAGGTTTAGAAACTCCATTCGATGATGAATTTAAAGATATATTGCTTATACGCACTGTTGAAATATATTGTCCGTTTCTCTTCATCAGTTCGGACTTTTGAATGAGTTGGCTGGAGTATGAATTCAATATAATATCTGTGCCAAGATATCTTGAGTTTTAGGCCAAATAAGACGTATCGTCCGCTTCTCTTGAGAAACTGCCTCCTATCCATATTAATTGTTGCTGACTTATTTGTACTAAATTAGTGATAATTTTTTTGAAGGAAATGGAGTAATAGTTTTTGGACTCTAAATGTGTATTTCTTTATATGAACTTTCCGCTAAAGGAAATTGGGCGCCCCCCATAAGCCTGCAAACACGACTACTTCTCTCACTCGGGTCTGACCTATAGAAAAAACTCTCCCTCGGGCCCACTGGGCAGTAGACATCTTCCGCCTGTAGAGCACGACATTCGCATGCGCACCCTGCGTCGGCCGTCAGGAATCACGCACGATTTCTCACAGGTAGACGACCGAGATGAGCGCGACGAACGGGTGAGCCACCTCTTTGGGCCGCTCCGGCCGGCGGCCGGCGGGCGCTGACCAGCGTCTTCCGGGCCCACCTCGGGCGACCCAGTATCGCGGCGTCGGCCGGCGTGTGTACACGGCCGGGCAGGAACCGGAGGCGTGCACGAAACCTGGCCCATCCCGTGTCGCCCGAGACCGGTCTTCACTTCTCCAGCTGTTCCGGGCCCACTCGCCACCTACTTCCTGCCAGAAACAAGTGTTTGGAGCGGTGTGGACGAGCTATCCGAACACATCATAGACCCCTGCCGTACGTGCGACTCGGTTCGGTAGCCGAACAGCCCGAGTCGGCCCTCAGCTATCTGTCGCACAGACCCGGTCTCAATCCGTGCTAGTAATAGTCTTTTCTGGATTGGTTTTGAGACCTCTGGTCCAAAATAAGTGTCACACTTCTAAACTGAAGTTTGTTCAAAACTACAGTGTTAAAAATATTTTTATATTATGGAATGGAGGGAGTACGAAACTTGATAAAAGTAGTACTCCCTCCGTCCGAAGATACTTGTCATCAAAATGGATAAAAAAGATACATCTAGAACTAAAATACATCTAGATACATCCCCTTTTATCCATTTCGATGATAAGTATTTCCGGACGGAGGGAGTAGTAACAAATACTCCATTCAACCTTCTAAAGAAAAACTCTGTTCAACGCACGTGAGGGTGACTCGCTGTAAAAACAAACAACTATGGCCTGGTCGTCTCTAGTCAACATCAATTGCCGTTCAGTCAAAGAAAACAAGCATCTCTGATGCACTTGCATGAACTTTGTTGTTTAGACGGGCTCAATCAAGTAGCGGTGCTCAGGGTAAAAGAAATAAATCAAGTAGTAGTGCTGGCACGTCACTTGGCTCCTTGCTCACTTCGGTGGATGGATCTTACCAGCTATTTGAAAATAATTGTTTCCTAATCGATTTAGAAATAGCAAAATGGAAAGATTTTATTCTTGTCATTCAGAGTCCTCGGTTTTCTTCTCTCCCTTTTCACATCAACAACAACACTCATGCCTCCCGCAAAAAAAACACTCATGCAATGAAACGAGATGGCATGTCATGTATTAGTAAATGCTCTAACATGTTTTCCTTTCGTGTACTCTATGATGGAGAACATCATTTATCTTTTTCAAAAAATCAGTGATGAAATTCGGTTTGAGTGGCGACTGTATTTAAGACCGATTAATCAAACCCTCTTGCAAGTCATCATTAAAATAGGAATTATAGGCACAAATGGTGTTGTCACTCTTTAAGTTCGAAGGGGTCCATGTTGTATTGCTTAGCTAGATGCCTTCAATGGTTATCGAGTATTTAATGTGTCTCACAACCCTACCATGTATAATATATGAAGGTTTGCGAGCATGGGAGATTAAAATGAAAAACATATGTGCAAATTGAAGGGACGGAGAAATGGAGGGTTGATTTGTTATCGACCCAAAAATCACAACAACCAACCACATAAAAACGAGAAGGTTTATACTAAAGGGTGAAAGAGAGAACAAACAACAAGCAAAGCCAGGTCGGAGCCACCGACGGAAGCCTTCCATCTCCCGTATCATGAGATAAGGTGTAAAGCAGATTATGCCATATTATTGGATACATGTAATCAACCTCAAGTAATTGGAGAGTTTCATTCTTAAAAATGTGTATGTTTTGCTCTTTTTCCAAAATCTCTACATGGTAACCCTACCGTTGGCAGTTAAACTTCAGACATGTGCTTAAGTATGTCCTTCTACAACTCATTCCTACTGACAGTGGGTTGCGATCAGTAGGCAAAGGGGACCATCCCATTGCAAGATAAACACACACGTGATTCGTGAAGCTGCAATCCATGCAATGACAAATGATCGTCCCTCGGGTGGATGAAGTGAAGTTTTGCGTATAGGATGATGTGACCATTAGTGAAGTGCCAGATTGTCCGGCCTGGAGATCCTTCCATGGGGTACAAGTGAGACAAGAACCGGGATGTTGGGCTTGACATAAGTCCAGCAAATATTGATCAAAGAGAAGGGAGAGGTGGAGCCTCTAAACTAAGTGCGGTAAGAAATGTTGTCGAGTAAACTACTGCTGCCAAGAGATGATATCCAAAGTGCCGCAGTCAAGCCGAATCTCTTTCTTGCAGTTCACCTTTCACATGTCTATTATCGATTATATTGAGGCTGTGTAATATTTGTCTTTTGATGTCTTGCTTCCTTATTCTCATTTCTATACATCAACAATTTACAGCGACAACTACCTCAATTCCGGTATCTTAGAATGTTTAATATTTACTATAGTAACGTCAACTTTTATTACTCACAGTGTATACTAGTAAGGTAGCCATGCATTGCACGTAGAAGCTTTGATAACCAAAGTATGGATTCATATTAAATGTACCATAGTATAGCATGTAAACATGTAAGTTTGTAGTCATTTGTACATGTTTTAGATGTAGATTTAATTTCCGTAGTTCTTCCCATTCAAAATCAATATTATATCTACAAAAAATACTACATGAAACTGATGTAAGTATATCTAGCACATTTGTCTTAAGTATATCATATTGCAACTTTGAGTAGCTAGCGTTGCATCTTTAGAGACATTTTTTTTATTAATGTGTTGTCATAACCTTGAACAAAAACTTTATGAACTAAGTGTGAGTGGCAATTCTTTTAGAAGAAAAAGTTGGGGAGGACTTAAAGTATGAAAGGGTCTAGAACAAATGGGAAATGTCTATGATGTGATGTTTCTGAATATTGTTCATTGTAAATCGCAAGTAAATAAAGAATGGTCATTCATTTAGATGAAAAAAAGTTAGGATAATCACATTATGGAAGACTCTAGAACAAAGGAGAAGTGTTTGTGTTTTGGAGTATTGTGCAACGTAAATAGTAAATAAAAAAGGCAGTTCGTTTTGAATTAAAAAAGTTTGATAATTAAAGTATAGAAGGTTCAAGAAAAAAGTTCTTGTGTATTGAGGTTGTGCATATTGTGCATTGTAAAGCATAAAGCAAAACAATGGTAATCTTTTTAGAAGAAAATAATTTGGATAACTAAAACATGAAAGATTTTAGAACAAAGGAGAAGTCCTTGTATTTTGATGTTTGTGAATCATGCTCAAGCTCAACCATGGAATCTTTTAGATTGTATATGTGGCAAAATCCGGTAGAGTGCAGATGATATCGGACGACCAGTAATGCTTAGAATTGTTGCCTCAGTACCGTCGGATTGGTTTCATCCAACAACGAATACTCAAATTTATCCACACACTCTATAGGACTATAGAAATATCATCACTTCGTTTCTTATTTTGTAGGATTTTAATACAAAGTCGTGGATAAGAAATATTTTTATTAACCTTTACTCATTTGATGCTCTGCAGTCATAATATGATACTGGACTTTTTCTCCATCATCCTCTTATTGCAATGTTACATAGTTTTTTTTCTTGGATGACATAACATGATACTCTTATGATATTTGCATAGAAAGGGGTCTTAAAAATACTTAAATCTAATTGGTCGATACTACGAGATTTGATGATCTACGAATTTGGCGCCACCTATGTTTTTTTACATAAGAATCATTTCTACTATCATCTTTCTCAATTTTCTGTGTTACATATTTTTTTACTTAGTAAGCTAAAGCGATGTACAATGCATAGTGTCTAGAGATGTGATTGTGAAATACCGTTTTTTAAAATACCCATGCTTACTTATATAGCAATGGTGCTCAATTAGACACCTCTAAACAGAAGCACTGTTGCTTACACATAAACCAAATTTATTTTTACAAACACATGTCTAAGAGGCAGCTACACATGTCTGCAATTGACTGTTGAACACGAATACAAAAAACAACTTTAGGGCTCCTTTGAAGAAATTACACAGGATTTTTAGAGAATTAGAGGATCTACAGTTGGACTTTGCAAATCCGCCTCCCTATACATCCGTAGATGTGACCGGCCGCGGCCATGAACAGTGGCTGGACACCCTCATTTTTCTTTCGCTGCATCCCTCTACCACATATTAGATAACTCAAACCCAATACAAAACATGAAATATAAAATCTACGTAACCTAGTTAGCCTACACTACTCATTATTGTCGGAGATGTCAACGACCTTCGTGCCGCGATTTTTTGTCGAAAGAGACCACCTGCGCAATCGAATTGCCAAAAAAGACCCCCTTCAAATAAAATTGACAAAAAGGACCCCCTCGGCCGTGGCGGCAAGCGTGCCAGGCGACACGTGGCACCTGCCGCCACAGTGCCAGGCGGCAGCACCTGCCGCCAGTCGGCGAGGCGGCAGCCTGCAAATAACAGCTAGCGCGCCGCGGAACGGAACAGGAATCCGGTGGTGGGACCGGCCGCCAATATGGGAGGCGGCAGCACTGTGCGGCGCGGGCCCAGCCGCCAGCCCGAGTGGCGGCAGCACTGTGCTGCCGCACTGCCCCGCCCGCGCAAGACAAAAAATAAAGTTTGAAAGCGTTATGCAAGACCCAGAGAGAATGCGGGACACATGTTAGTCGATCGATGATGCGCAAGTTACATCGCTGCTGCTAAGGATGGATGGTGATTGCAATGGAACGATGGATTCACTAGGCTGAGCTGCTCGTAGCAAGATGACACGGCATCCAGCTTGTGTAGTAGAGTAGCAGCGCTAGAAGCTATCGGTCGCGAGCGGGCGGGGCAGTGCGGCAGCACAGTGCTGCCGCCACTCAGGCTGGCGGCCGGGCCCGCAGCACACAGTATTGCCGCCTCCCATACTGGCGTCAGGTCCCACCACCGCATTTCCGTTTCGTTCTGCGGCGCGCTGGCTGTTATTCGCAGGCTGCCGCCTCGCCGACTGGTGGCAGGTGCTGCCGCCTGGCACCGTGGCGGCAGGTGCCACGTGTCGCCTGGCGCACCTGTCGCCACGATCAAGGGGGTTCTTTTTGCCATTTTTAGTTGAACGGGGTCTTTTTTGACAATTCAATTATGCAGGTGGTCTTTTTCGACAAAAAATCTCGTGCCGCATCCTGCTTCGCTTCCATCTGCCTCTCCGCCTGCTCCTCCTCCGGCTCCAGCGAGTTCGCAGGGAGGCCGGTTGTGATCCGGGCTTCAGGCCTAGCCAGAATCTCCTCAAGTAGTTCAAGGCGCCGCTCCGGCGTTAGCATGGCGTATGTTGACACCTTCTGTCGGGCCATGGCTGTTAGCGGACAGTGAACAGATGGTGCGGGGAGGGAGGGAGATGGATGCCGCTAGGGCTGAGGGTCGCCGAACTTTGGCCCTCGGGCAGCGAGCCGGAGCGGCGTCACGCGGCATCACTAATGCGTCCGGCCGTCCACATCCTCGGAGGAGACGTCTGTCAGATTGATTGTTTTCCAAGTGTTTCGGCATGGGCCCCTGCCGTCATTCCGATGTGGCGGACACGACCAGGCCTCTCCATTTTCGCCTTAGATTTGAACTAGACATGAGGGGTGCAGGTCAGACCGGGCATATAAGGCCGACATGAGGAGTCCGTCTGAGTTGTTCTTTTTTGACCAGTCAGTTACCGGGCCATCCGTCGGGCGTACGGAGGGTTCAAGAGTTTGAGAAACCCGTTTCTAGATTCTCTTATAGAATGCTTAATTTTTTTCTACGTTGGCCGTTTGATTTATAGGATTAAATCATATAAATATATTTCCTCAGGGATTATGTGTACTACATTTTATTGATAATCTAGCATCCACTTCAACCTTTTCTTTACAGTTTCTTTACTTTTTAGGTGGGATCAAACACTCTATGCTAATTTCATAGGATTTAAGTAGACATGCAACTTCATTCCTGATTTTTTTTATCACAAAATAAATAAAATCCTGATTTTTTTTTCTTATTCATACTTCTTGATAATCCTGCGAATAAAAAGTGCATGGGCGGGAGTACCTCGAGTATCGAGTACTGTCAAAAATATCCATTTTATTACTACAATACCCAGTACGCATTTAGTTGCGCAAAACACGTGAGTAGGTGGCAGTTGTTGATCTAGAATTCACAAAAGTCAGAGCTGAAAATAAATACTAATTCAAACTACACAGAAGTAGTTGAGAGGGTGTTTGAATCCAAAGGACTATTTTTAGGCCATGCTTGGATCCAAGGGACTATTTTTAGTCTGACTAAAACTAGTCTCTTTTAGAGACTAAAGTTCCAATCACCCCTAACTAAAAAGAGGCTAGAACTAGTCTTGAGACTAAAAAATTTTAGTCAAGGAAACCCTACTAAAATGTGGATTAGTCCTCTCTCTCCTCATTTAACTCCTCTCCTTTAACACATGCGAGTTCGGGATTGGAGGGTTTGGAGGATAATAAATGCTCATTAACACATTTTAGTCTATTTAGTATTTGTATCCAAGCATGGGTGAGGTTAGCAAGTTTTAGTCCCACTACTTTTAGTTATGGGACTAAAACGTATTCAAGCACCCTCTTAATCTGATTAAAAATAGTCTCTTTTAGAAGATAAAGTTTCAAGCACCCCTGACTAAAGAGAGGCTAGAACTAGTCTTAAGAGGGTGCTTGGATCCAAGAGACTATTTTTAGTCTGACTAAAAATAGTCTCTTTTAGAGGCTAAAGTTCCAAGCACCCCTGACTAAAGAGAGGCTAGAACTAGTCTTGAGGCTAAAAACTTTTAGTCATAGGAAACCTACTAAAATATGTATTAGCCCTCTCTTTCATCATTTAATGCCTCTCCTTTAACACATGCGAGTTCTGGATTGGAGGGTTTGGAGGATAATAAATGCTCAATAACTTGATTTTAGTCTCTTTAGTATTTGAATCCAAGCATGAGTGGGGCTAGCAAGTTTTAGTCCCACTACTTTTAGTCATGGGACTAAAACGTATCCAAGCACCCTCTAAGGCTAAAATTTTTTAGTCATAGGAAACCTACTAAAATATGTATTAGCGCTCTCTCTTTTCATTTAATTCCTCTCCTTTAATAAATGCGAGTTCTGGATTGAAGGGTTTGGAGGATAATAAATGCTCAATAACTTGATTTTAATCTCTTTAGTATTTGGATCCAAGCATGGATGAGACTAGCAAATTTTAGTCCCATTATTTTTAGTTATGGGACTAAAACGTATCCAAGCACCCTCTAAATTATTCAGAGATCCGAAAAGTATTTTATACTTTATCTTTGAATTTCCGGCAGCCGTGCCGCTCCGCTTTCACTAGCTAGCAGCATCATTAACTGATGAGCAGTTGCATCTGGCTGGCTGGCTGGCTGATCAGGCGAGCCGGGCCCGCATGTCAGCCCAACGGGCCGGTAAACCCACGCCATAAAGAAGGCCTAAGTTCCTGTCGCCAGCCCACAGGAAGGAGAGAGAGCGGCAGAAGCATCATCAGCGGCAGCAGCGAAGGCAAAGCAAATTGCACAGAGGCAGCGCGCGGCGGAGGCACACGCGCTTCTCGTGCTGCTGCCTTGGCGTGGGTGGGGAGAGGGGGGAGGAGCTTCGAGAAGGTTCCGAGGCGGGAGAGGGCTGCTGGCGGGGGCCGCGGGCGCCGGAAGCATGTTGGGGAGGGACGAGCTGCTGCGGCGGAGCCTCGTGACGCTGGCGGCAGCCGTGGTGGTGACCGGGGTGGCCACGGCGTCCGTGCGGAAGGCGCTGGCCACCTACGTCTTCGGCATCCTGGCCATCGCCGGCGTGCTGCTCCCGGACTGGGAGTTCTTCGACCGCGACTTCTCCCAGTGGCTCACCCCCATGCCCGCCTCCCGCCGCACGGCCGCCGCCGCCGCCGCCGAGCGCGAGCACGACATTTGGAGGTCAGCTTTCCGAGCCCCGCCCCCCTCCCCTGTCCCGTGATCTATCCGTCTGAGAATTCGCGGCGAATCGTCCAGCGCCGGAGATCCCCGCGATTTGACCGTCTTGATGCGATTTTGCTTTATTTGCGGGTAGTTGAGGGGCAGACATCGCCTGTTTACGGCCGTTCCGAATTTTGTGGTGAAATTGTGCCGCTGTTTCGTTAGTTATTAGTGGCGGCCTGGCGGCAGAATTGGGTTTGGGACGCACGGTAGAAGAACGACAAGGCTTACGCGCTTTTCGTGGCTCAACTTTTGCCACGTACTTGCGATTTTGGTATTCCCTCGTATGAAGTTTGAGAGGTTACTCCTTTTTTTTGAGCTCTAGTGTCGTATGGCCTCGGATTCGACAAGAAATTGGTGAACATATTAGTCTTCTGTTATCCTTTTTGAAAATTACTTTTCTGTTATCCTACAGGTGTGGTTTGATGTGTTTTTCATTTGGGTTTGTTCGAAAGAACCAGAGATCGATTGTCTGTTTGGTCTCTCTATATAGTAGTTTGAAATTAGAAGTTCATCGATCCAAATCTCACAGCAATTGATGGGTGCAGAGTATACCTTGTGTGATCTAGCGTGAGTTCTCTACAGAAATACTAGTATAATAATCTCCACATCCCAATGGCAACATTGTATCTAGAAAGAAGAACATCCCAACATCAACGCCATTTTCGATGGGGATGCCCGGTCTTAACTCTTAACTAAATTTAATTGAGAAATTAGGGTTGCTGGTGTGTGGTCCTGCTGCTTTACTGAGGGGAAGGCTCACTGGCCTATGACTTTGTTCTGCACGGCAGCTGGGGGTTGGTTTGGTTGTGTCTTTGCATGTTCTGGAGGTCCAAAATTGTGTAATGGACCGAGTAAGTATGCGATGGTCCTTGCCACCTTGGTTCTTAGCACAACAATTGGGTTGTTGATGCTTCCGGTACTGGATTAGTGGATCAGATTTCTGAACGGGTATCACCTTTCAGGATGATGCATGTGTCCTTTAAATGTGTACCGGTTTGGCAATTATTTTGTCATTGTGCGTGTGAATTCCGGTTTGAACCAGCTATTTGTGACATGGCGACAGGTTGAATCATTTGTTTTGCCGCTTTGACACACGATCTCACTTTGAATTGCATTTTAGCATTTGAAAAAGTTCTGAAACGAGGGCCCCACGCATCGTTGTGATGTGGCGTTCTTTACTCGACACATTGCAGGCCAACCTGGGCGTGTATTCTGCAAATACGTGCCTGACGCGGCAGATGCTAGCCGATGACGTGGCAAAACGAAGTTTATATTAGCAGAGACCGGCTGTGGGTACAATAGAATCTTGCGAGGAGCGGAACTGAGATCGACGGAAGGTGGCTGGAAACAAGTTGAAGCCACGAGTTGATGCCCTGCTAGGTCGGACGTAAACCTCCGGTCAGCGTGTGCCACTTAAGCATATATTTGCAATATACATGTCCTAGTTGGCCTGCGATGTGTCAAGCAGTAAGTTTCACGTCACCCGAACGATTGGGGCCATCATGTCAGAACCACTTGAAGAGCTGAAATGTGGTATAAATATGTGCAAAATCTGGTTTAGAATGGCACATACCATCAAATAGAATAAAATGTAGTTCAACCTGCACTTTGTTACAAATAATTAGCTTCAAATAGATTTTATTCTCAGTGTATTGTAACGTACAAGGTAGAAGAAATCAGTTTTGTCAAGGCCTCAAGGGACAGTGGTTTTTTTAATTGTTACTTCTACAAAGGTTTATTTTGTTGTACTTTTCCTAGAGTTGTCCTATTCTTTTCCTTGGCTAAATTTTCTTTTTTCACAAATGAAATACCAAATAACATGTGAGGAGTACTGTGGTGATGCTGCTAAGCCCTGGGTGAAGGGATGGGCAAGATGACAAAAGTCCTAATTTAGCTAGTACTCCCTCCGTTCCGAATTACTTGTCTTGGATTTGTCTAGATACGGATGTATCTAGACTCATTTTAGTGCTAGATACCTCCGTATCTAGAAAAATCTAAGACAAGTAATTCGGAACGGAGGGAGTAGCATAAAGTAGCACCAACTGTAACTTCAGTTAGTCTGATGAGCAGTGACGATCCAAGATGACTCATGTCTTGCCACAATGCCACATATTTCTGTAGTAAGAGTTTTTTTTTTTCTGAATGAGTACATGCACAAATTCATCGGGTTGCTTGTGTATAGCTTAGTTGATCATTCAAACATGCATGTCCTTGCAGCATTTTAGTATCGGCATCCAAGGTGAAATGAGGGAATATGGTTTATGCGATGTGCCAGTATCCAAGGATTCTCATTGTGGGTGTTTTAGTGCCGACCCTGACTATAGTCGCTGGACTAGCTCTGCTTTGATGTCTCAATCCTGTTGTCGGCATCTGAAAAGCTACTTAATAAAATGAGTCACTATCATGCAGTTGTTAGCATAAGTTGGTAGTGGTTCTTGGTTGGTAAACACCAAGCAAATGGTCAAACCTGCCTTAACCTTCAATGCCAACGAGAAACCATTTTCTGTCAGTGGAAGAATCCAGAAGCCAAAATATTTTTATGTAGTGTCATGTTGCTGAGAAGAAGCACATGGGCAAATAGCACTTGCAGTAATAATAGACACCTTCTCAACCCTTGGTTTAACAGATTGTGATTGCGGTAATTTTGTTATTTCAGTTAAACTACTAAGTGGTACATCTATATAGCAGAGCACCTCATAGTGTCCCGATGCTTGTGAAAATATGTGATAGCCTGTCAAGATTTTATGTGATGTGATTTAGCTCGTGAAAATTTGTCTCCTTTCTGTCCCACAACTATTTTAGAGGAAACTATGTGATGGCCTTTACTTCATCACTTTATTGTTGAGGTTTTTGCACGGGTTTTTCAAACTAGTTGGCGTAACCTTGATGCAAGTAGGTTGTCGGTCATAATTCCACATGATTTTCCTTTTTCTGATAAAGAGGTCACCAACTGATAGCCGAGAATTTCTAGCCAGTGAGCTGATTGAATAATAAGGTAGTGAGCTGATTGAATAATAAATGGGTAAGAACTAACACTGCGCCACCTATTGGAATTGGACATATCGTGTAGGTTGCCATATCACATCTTTTTTCGCGGGAATCGCAGCTACAACTACTAGGTCTCACAGTTTCATTCTAAATTATGAAAAAGGAAATTTCCTGGCATGGTATTAGGATATATAGCCGAATGTGTGGTTATGTGCAGTGTCAAATACTCCCTCTGTAAACAAATACCATAAGACATTTTAGATCACTAAAGTAGTGACCTAAAACGTCTTATATTTGTTTACAGAGGGAGTACTTTGTTCTTCAACTGGACTATGGACTATTGTTTACTATGCTTCCGTCGAAACAAGTTTGATACGCAGCTAGGAAGTACAAACAAAAACAAGTAGCTCCATCTGAAAATACTGATCTTTTATTTGTTTGCCTTGTTTCCTGCAGATTTAAGCCGTATCCACTCAGGATGGCCGTGCTCACGACGATCTACGGGTTTGGACTTTACAAGTGGTGGACGTACGTATCTCACTAACGAGACAGACCCATGACCTCCTCCCCTGTCTCACTCTCATGATACGAAAGATTTCGAGAGTAGTACCATCACATCGATCAAATTGCTTTGCCTTGCTTCATGATCAGACAATTAGTACATCGGGGGATCATACGAGAACGTCCGGAGGGGAAATGAACACCCGGCCGCAAGTTCATCTCTGTAGCTAATGGGTTTTTGTAATGTGCAAATGTCATTCTTAGATCAAAAGGAGCACTGTTACTTCGTTTTTCTTCTTGTTGTACAGTATATATGCGTCGTCTCTGATTGCTGTTGATGTTGTTGTGGTCGAGATAGGAGCATGCCATGGTTATGTCTCAGGTGATTTGCATGGTTCGCGTGACTGCCGCCCTTTCTCCATGGAACCGTGTTCGGCGTGCATGTTTGCTTGATCCGGGGATGCACAAAACTTGCCGGGTGAAAGTATATCGGCGGCCGTTATTATTGTTGTACTGTCATGATTGAAAATGAATATATCAAAAAATTTCTCGTAAAAAAGGAAGCATACGGCAAATTTAGATGTAATGTTATTATTTTTTATGTCCGTTATACTGTCACGATTGAAAATCATACCGGCGGCCGGCTGACGCCGGCACGGGCATGGGGCGGCAACGGCTCGACCCGCGGCGTGGATGGTGTGAGCCGTGAGCGTACAACGGTGAGGCGAGCGGAGGTTTCCGTCCAGCAACGGTTCACTCTGTCGGGGTTCAGGCGACTCGGGGTTTGGCATTGCAGTGATGTCTCTAGCGGACTATACCCGCGCACACGAGCCACGCGCGGGGCTGTTAACCGAGGAACCGGTGGAAACCTCTTGTTGGATTCGACCGGGCGCATATGCTGGGGGTAAAATTAACAAATTTAACCTATGAACGAAATCAAATCACAGAATGAACTGTCCGTGAAACTATATCACGCGACTGACCTTCGTGTGTGACGTCTGACACGAAAGCGTCACACTACACTGTGCAACGCCTCGCAGATAGGCGCTACACGCCTGGCCAGCGTCGCACCTATGTGATCCGAAAGTTACTAAGTCAGTGTGCAGCGCCTGAGAGCTAGGCGCCACACTATACAGTGTAGCGCCTAGCTTCTAGGCGTTGCACTAGTGGTTGCTTCATTTTGTAGTGCAACCACTAGTGCAGCGCCTGAGAGCTAGACGCCACACTATACAGTGCAGCGCCTAGCTCGTAGGCTCTGCACAATGACTTAACAATTTTTAGGCAGTTTGAGGTGCAACGTTGACCAGGCGTGTAGCGCCTATCTGTGAGGCGTTGCACAATGTAGTGTGACGCCTTCGTATCGGGCGTCACACAAAAATGTCAGCCGCGTGAAATAGTTTCACGAGTAGTTCATTCTGTGATTTGATTTCATCCACAGGTTAAATTTGTCAAATTTGCCATATGCCGGGGTGGAAGAACCGGATAAAGCAGGAGGGTATTCCGACCCATGAAATGCCCAGCCAGAAGAAAATCAACTAGTACTACATTCATATGCATCACGTTGGCTAGCTTAGGACAGAAAGTAAGAAACGGCCGGTACTTGTCACTAGACACTGCCGACATGGAGAGCCAAAAGTCCTTTTTGCTCGCCAGCTCAAATGAACTCGCGATGAAAAGTAAAAAAGAATCAAAAAGAAAATCTGAAACTTTCTTTTTGTAAACTTCGAGTGTTTGCAAAACTTCATCGTGTAATGATATTCACGAAAGTCATGGCAAAAAGAAAAAAAAACCAGGACTCCAAAATGCTTTTAAAATAGTAGTTTTAAAGCGAGTGCGGCGTTTCAGCACCCGGGCTCATAAATAAAAAAAATCCAAACTTTTTTCCAAGCAAGATGCTTGTGTGTGCGATGTTCATGAAAAAATTGGTGGAGTTTGAGCATTCGAGAAGCGCACGACAAAAAAGACAAAATCTGGCTCTGTGAATAAGGTTACTGTTCACGCAATATTCTAGCCGAATTTCTCTTTTTTGCCACAAGCTCAACAACTGTCCAAACAGGATGAAATCTTGCACAGACATCATGCACACAAACATCTTCCCAGCAAAAAAATAATAATCATTTTTTTCTATTTTTTCTATTTTTAATAGCTGTACTATTTACCGGGCTCATCTGAACCCGAGCAGCAGAGTGGATTACCGCTTTAAAGCATCTAATCTAACTAGTTTAACCTCCCAGGAAATCAAGCCTCCTGGTGCATTGTGTGTGAAAGGGCCCAGTGGGTCCATGTTGTCAGTGGATGACCCATGTGGGCCGGAACGCTTGGCCCAACTTGCCCAGGACAACACGTAACATGATGTCCCCCAACTTCCTCAGGCACGTTCTGCTCAAACAAAACTTGCCCACGCTAGTCCTCTCGCGCTCCTGACACTGTTCTTCCCCTCTCCTAAATCGTCGGCTCCCGCCTGCAATTCCGCCGGCCTCCCCGTCTAATATCCACCACCAGTCGGCCCGCATCGCTCTCCTCTAGCAATTCCCCCACCGTCGCCTCGACCATCCGTGATCCACCTACTCACGCGTCCCCATGATGGTGTTGGGGAACGTAGTAATTTCAAAAATTTCCTACGCACACGCAAGATCATGGTGATGCATAGCAACGAGAGGGGAGAGTGTTGTCTACGTATCCTTGTAGACCGAAAGCGGAAGCGTTAGCACAACGCGGTTGATGTAGTCGTACGTCTTCACGATCCGACCGATCAAGTACGGAACGTACGGCACCTCCGAGTTCAGCACACGTTCAGCCCGATGACGTCCCTCGAACTCCGATCCAGCCGAGTGTTGAGGAAGAGTTTCGTCAGCACGACGGTGTGATGACGATGTTGATGTTCTACCGATGCAGGGCTTCGCCTAAGCACCGCTACAGTAATATCGAGGTGGACTATGGTGGAGGGGGGCACCGCACACGGCTAAAGGATCAAACGATCAATTGTTGTGTCTATGGGGTGCCCCTGCCCCCGTATATAAAGGAGCAAGGGGGGGGGGGGTGCGGCCGGCCAGGGAGAGGGCACGCCATGAGGAGTCCTACTCCCACCGGGAGTAGGACTCCCCCCCTTCCTAGTTGGAATAGGATCCGGGAGAAGGAAAGAGAGAGGGGAAGAAGGAAAGAGGGGGCCGGCCCCCCTTGCCCTAAACCAATTCGGTTTGGGCCTTGGGGGGCGCACCCCACACTCCCCTTGCTTCCCTCTATTTCCACTAAGGCCCATATAGGCCCATTAAGCTCCTGGGGGTTCCGGTAACCTCCCGGCACTCCGGTAAAATCCCGATTTCACCCGGAACACTACCGACATCCAAACATAGGCTTCCAATATATCAATCTTCATGTCTCGACCATTTCGAGACTCCTCGTCATGTCCTTGATCACATCCAGGACTCCAAACAACCTTCGGTACATCAAAACATATAAACTCATAATATAACTGTCATCGTAACGTTAAGCGTGCGGACCCTACGGGTTCGAGAACTATGTAGACATGACCGAGACACGTCTCCGGTCAATAACCAATAGCGGAACCTGGATGCTCATATTGGCTCCCACATATTCTACGAAGATCTTTATCGGTCAAACCGCATAACAACATACGTTGTTCCCTTTGTCATCGGTATGTTACTTGCCCGAGATTCGATTGTCGGTATCTCAATACCTAGTTCAATCTCGTTACCGGCAAGTCTCTTTACTCGTTCCGTAATACATCATCCCGCAACTAACTCATTAGTTGCAATGCTTGCAAGGCTTAAGTGATGTGCATTACCGAGAGGGCCCAGAGATACCTCTCCGACAATCGGAGTGACAAATCCTAATCTCGAAATACGCCAACCCAACAAGTACCTTCGGAGACACCTGTAGAGCACCTTTATAATCACCCAGTTACGTTGTGACGTTTGGTGGCACACAAAGTGTTCCTCCGGTAAACGGGAGTTGCATAATCTCATAGTCATAGGAACATGTATAAGTCATGAAGAAAGCAATAGCAACAAACTAAACGATCAAGTGCTAAGCTAACGGAATGGGTCAAGTCAATCACATCATTCTCCTAATGATGTGATCCCGTTAATCAAATGACAACTCATGTCTATGGTTAGGAAACATAACCATCTTTGATCAACGAGCTAGTCAAGTAGAGGCATACTAGTGACACTCTGTTTGTCTATGTATTCACACATGTATTATGTTTCCGGTTAATACAATTCTAGCATGAATAATAAACATTTATCATGATATAAGGAAATAAATAATAACTTTATTATTGCCTCTAGGGCATATTTCCTTCAGTCTCCCACTTGCACTAGAGTCAATAATCTAGTTCACATCGCCATGTGATTTAATACCAATAGTTCACATCACCATGTGATTAACACCCATAGTTCACATCGACATGTGACCAACACCCAAAGGGTTTACTAGAGTCAATAATCTAGTTCACATCGCTATGTGATTAATACCCAAAGAGTAGTAAGGTGTGATCATGTTTTGCTTGTGAGAGAAGTTTAGTCAACGGGTCTGCCACATTCAGATCCGTAAGTATTTTGCAAATTTCTATGTCAACAATGCTCTGCACGGAGCTACTCTAGCTAATTGCTCCCACTTTCAATATGTATCCAGATTGAGATTTAGAGTCATCTGGATCAGTGTCAAAATTTGCATCGACGTAACCCTTTACGACGAACCTTTTGTCACCTCCATAATCGAGAAACATATCCTTATTCCACTAAGGATAATTTTGACCGCTGTCCAGTGATCTACTCCTAGATCACTATTGTACTCCCTTGCCAAAAACAGTGTAGGGTATACAATAGATCTGGTACACAGCATGGCATACTTTATAGAACCTATGGCTGAGGCATAGGGAATGACTTTCATTCTCTCTCTATCTTCTGCCGTGGTCGGGCTTTGAGTCTTACTCAACTTCACACCTTGTAACACAGGCAAGAACTCCTTCTTTGACTGTTCCATTTTGAACTACTTCAAAATCTTGTCAAGGTATGTACTCATTGAAAAACTTATCAAGCGTCTTGATCTATCTCTATAGATCTTGATGCTCAATATGTAAGCAGCTTCACCGAGGTCTTTCTTTGAAAAACTCCTTTCAAACACTCCTTTATGCTTTGCAGAATAATTCTACATTATCTCCGATCAACAATATGTCATTCACATATACTTATCAGAAATGTTGTAGTGCTCCCACTCACTTTCTTGTAAATACAGGCTTCACCGCAAGTCTGTATAAAACTATATGCTTTGATCAACTTATCAAAGCGTATATTCCAACTCCGAGATGCTTGCACCAGTCCATAGATGGATCGCTGGAGCTTGCATATTTTGTTAGTACCTTTAGGATTGACAAAACCTTCTGGTTGCATCATATACAACTCTTCTTTAATAAATCCATTAAGGAATGCAGTTTTGTTTATCCATTTGCCAGATTTCATAAAATGCGGCAATTGCTAACATGATTCGGACAGACTTAAGCATAGATACGAGTGAGAAACTCTCATCGTAGTCAACACCTTGAACTTGTCGAAAACCTTTTTGCGACAATTCTAGCTTTGTAGATAGTAACACTACTATCAGCGTCCGTCTTCCTCTTGAAGATCCATTTAATCTCAATGGCTCGCCGATCATTGGGCAAGTCAATCAAAGTCCATACTTTGTTCTCATACATGGATCTCATCTCAGATTTCATGGCCTCAAGCCATTTCGCGGAATCTGGGCTCATCATCGCTTCCTCATAGTTCGTAGGCTCGTCATGGTCAAGTAACATGACCTCCAGAACAGGATTACCGTACCACTCTGGTGCGGATCTCACTCTGGTTTACCTACGAGGTTCGGTAGTAACTTGATCTGAAGTTACATGATCATCATCATTAGCTTCCTCACTAATTGGTGTAGTAGTCACAGGAACAGATTTCTGTGATGAACTACTTTCCAATAAGGGAGCAGGTACAGTTACCTCATCAAGTTCTACTTTCCTCCCACTCACTTCTTTCGAGAGAAACTCCTTCTCTAGAAAGGATCCATTCTCAGCAATGAATATCTTGCCTTCGGATCTGTGATAGAAGGTGTACCCAACATTTTCTTTTGGGTATCCTATGAAGACGCACTTCTCCGATTTGGGTTTGAGCTTATCAGGTTGAAACTTTTTCACATAAGCATTGCAACCTCAAACTTTAAGAAACGACAGCTTAGGTTTCTTGCCAAACCATAGTTCATACGGTGTCGTCTCAACGGATTTAGATGGTGCCCTATTTAACGTGAATGTAGCTGTCTCTAATGCATAACCCCAAAACGATAGTGGTAAATTGGTAAGAGACATCATAGATCGCACCATATCTAATAAAGTACGGTTACGACGTTCGGACACACCATTACACTGTGGTGTTCCAGGTGGCGTGAGTAGTGAAACTATTTCACATTGTTTTAACTGAAGGCCAAACTCGTAACTCAAATATTTTACTTCTGCGATCATATCGTAGAAACTTTTATTTTTGTTACGATGATTCTCCACTTCACTCTGAAATTCTTTGAACTTTTCAAATGTTTCAGACTTGTGTTTCATCAAGTAGATATACTCATATCTGCTCAAATCATCTGTGAAGATCAGAAAATAATGATACCTGCCGCGAGCCTCAATATTCATCGGACCACATACATCAGTATGTATGATTTCCAACAAATCTGTTGCTCGCTCCATTGTTCCGGAGAACGGAGTCTTAGTCATCTTGCCCATGAGGCATGGTTCGCAAGCATCAACTGATTCATAATCAAGTGATTCCAAAAGCCCATCAGCATGGATTTTCTTCATGCGCTTTACACCAATATGACCTAAACGGCAGTGCCACAAATAAGTTGCACTATCATTATTAACTTTGCATCTTTTGGCTTCAATATTATGAAAATGTGTATCACCACGATCGAGATCCAACAAACCATTTTCATTGGGTGTATGACCATAGAAGGTTTTATTCATGTAAACAGAACAACAATTATTCTCTAACTTACATGAATAACCGTATTGCAATAAACATGATCCAATCATATTCATGCTCAACGCAAACACTAAATAACATTTATTTTAGGTTTAACACTAATCCCGAAAGTATAGGGAGTGTGCGATGATGATCATATCAATCTTGGAACCATTTCCAATACACATCGTCACTTCACCCTTAACTAGTCTCTGTTCATTCTGCAACTCCTGTTTCGAGTTACTATTCTTAGCAACTGAACTAGTATCAAATACTGAGGGGTTGCTATAAACACTAGTAAAGTACACATCAATAACATGTATATCAAATATACCTATGTTCACTTTGCCATCCTTCTTATCCGCCAATTACTTGGGGTAGTTCCGCTTCCAGTGACCAGTCCCTTTGCAGTAGAAGCACTCAGTTTCAGGCTTAGGTCCAGACTTGGGTTTTTTCACTTGAGCAGCAACTTGCTTGCCGTTCTTCTTGAAGTTCCCCTTTCTTCCCTTTGTCCCTTTACTTGAAACTAGTGGTTTTGTTTACCATCAACACTTGATGCTTTTCTTGATTTCTACCTTCGTCGATTTCAGCATCACGAAGAGCTTGGGAATCGTTTCCGTTATCCCTTGCATATTATAGTTCATCACGAAGTTCTACTAACTTGGTGATGGTGACTAGAGAATTCTGTCAATCACTATTTTATCTGGAAGATTAACTCCCACTTGATTCAAGCGATTGTAGTACCCAGACAATCTGAGCACATGCTCACTGCTTGAGCTATTCTCCTCCATCTTTTAGCTATAGAACTTGTTGGAGACTTCATATCTCTCAACTCGGGTATTTGCTTGAAATATTAACTTCAACTCCTGGAACATCTCATATGGTCCATGACGTTCAAAACGTCTTTGAAGTCTCGATTCTAAGCCGTTTAAGCATGGTGCACTAAACTATCAAGTAGTCATCATATATAACATCTGCATCTGCTCCTGCAATAGGTTTGTCACCTAGCGGTGCATCAAGGACATAATTCTTCTGTGCAGCAATGAGGATAAACCTCAGATCACGGATCCAATCCGCATCATTGCTACTAACATCTTTCAACTTAGTTTTCTCTAGGAACATATCAAAAATAAAACAGGGGAGCTAAACGCGAGCTATTGATCTACAACATAGATATGCTAATACTACCAGGACTAAGTTCATGATAAATTTAAGTTCAATTAATCATATTACTTAAGAACTCCCACTTAGATAGACATCCCTCTAATCCTCTAAGTGATCACGTGATCCATATCAACTAAACCATGTCCGATCATCACGTGAGATGGAGTAGTTTCAATGGTGAACATCACTATGTTGATCATATCTACTATATGATTCACGCTCGACCTTTCGGTCTCCGTGTTCCGAGGCCATATCTGTTATATGCTAGGCTCGTCAAGTTTAACCTGAGTATTCCGCGTGTGCAACTGTTTTGCACCCGTTGTATTTGAACGTAGAGCCTATCACACCCAATCATCACGTGGTGTCTCAGCACGAAGAACTTTCGCAACGGTGCATACTCAGGGAGAACACTTATACTTTGATAATTTAGTGAGGGATCATCTTATAATGCTACCGTCAATCAAAGCAAGATAAGATGCATAAAAGATAAACATCACATGCAATCAATATAAGTGATATGATATGGCCATCATCATCTTGTGCTTGTGATCTCCATCTCCGAAGCACCGTCATGATCACCATCGTCACCGGCGCGACACCTTGATCTCCATCGTAGCATCGTTGTCGTCTCGCCAATCTTATGCTTCTACGACTATCGCTACCGCTTAGTGATAAAGTAAAGCATTACAGGGCGATTGCATTGCATACAATAAAGCGACAACCATATGGCTCCTGCCAGTTGCCGATAACTCGGTTACAAAACATGATCATCTCATACAATAAAATTTAGCATCATGTCTTGACCATATCACATCACAACATGCCCTGCAAAAACAAGTTAGACGTCCTCTACTTTGTTGTTGCAAATTTTACGTGGCTGCTACGGGCTTAGCAAGAACCGTTCTTACCTACGCATCAAAACCACAACGATAGTTTGTCAAGTTGGTGTTGTTTTAACCTTCGCAAGGACCGGGCGTAGCCACACTCGGTTCAACTAAAGTTGGAGAAACTGACACCCGCCAGCCACCTGTGTGCAAAGCACGTCGGTAGAACCAGTCTCGCGTAAGCGTACGCGTAATGTCGGTCCGGGCCGCTTCATCCAACAATACCGCCGAACCAAAGTATGACATGCTGGTAAGCAGTATGACTTATATCGCCCACAACTCACTTGTGTTCTACTCGTGCATATGACATCTACGCATAAAACCTGGCTCGGATGCCACTGTTGGGAACATAGTAATTTCAAAAAATTCCTACGCACACGCAAGATCATGGTGATGCATAGCAACGAGAGGGGAGAGTGTTGTCTACGTACCCTCGTAGACCGAAAGCGGAAGCGTTAGCACAACGCGGTTGATGTAGTCGTACGTCTTCACGATCCGACCGATCAAGTATCGAACATATGGCACCTCCGAGTTCAGCACACGTTCAGCCCGATGACGTCCCTCGAACTCCGATCCAGCCGAGTGTTGAGGGAGAGTTTCTTCAGCACGACGGTGTGGTGACGATGTTGATGTTCTACCGATGCAGGGCTTCGCCTAAGCACCGCTACAGTAATATCGAGGTGGACTATGGTGGAGGGGGGCACCGCACACGGCTAAAGGATCAAACGATCAATTGTTGTGTCTATGGGGTGCCCCCTGCCCCTGTATATAAAGGAGCAAGGGGGAGGGGTGCGGCCGGCCAAGGAGAGGGCGCGCCAGGAGGAGTCCTACTCCCATCGGGAGTAGGACTCCCCCCTTTCCTAGTTGGAATAGGATTCGTGAGAAGGAAAGAGAGAGGGGAAGAAGGAAAGAGGGGGCCGCCCCCTTGCCCTAAACCAATTTGGTTTGGGCCTTGGGGGGCGCACCCCACACTCCCCTTGCTTCCCTCTATTTCCACTAAGGCCCATATAGGCCCATTAAGCTCCCGGGGGGTTCCGGTAACCTCCCGGTACTCCGGTAAAATCCCGATTTCACCCGGAACACTTCCGACATCCAAACATAGGCTTCCAATATATCAATCTTCATGTCTTGACCATTTCGAGACTCCTCGTCATGTCCTTGATCATATCCGGGACTCCGAACAACCTTTGGTACATCAAAACATATAAACTCATAATATAACTGTCATCGTAACGTTAAGTGTGCGGACCCTACGGGTTCGAGAACTATGTAGACATGACCGATACACGTCTCCGGTCAATAACCAATAGCGGAACCTAGATGCTCATATCGGCTCCCACATATTCTACGAAGATCTTTATCGGTCAAACCGCATAACAACATACGTTGTTCCCTTTGTCATCGGTATGTTACTTGCCCGAGATTCGACCGTCGGTATCTCAATACCTAGTTCAATCTCGTTACCGGCAAGTCTCTTTACTCATTCTGTAATACATCATCCCGCAACTAACTCATTAGTTGCAATGCTTGCAAGGCTTAAGTGATGTGCATTACCGAGAGGGCCCAGAGATACCTCTCCGACAATCGGAGTGACAAATCCTAATCTCAAAATACGCCAACCCAACAAGTACCTTCGGAGACACCTGTAGAGCACCTTTATAATCACCCAGTTACGTTGTGACGTTTGGTGGCACACAAAGTGTTCCTCCGGTAAATGGGAGTTGCATAATCTCATAGTCATAGGAACATGTATAAGTCATGAAGAAAACAATAGCAACAAACTAAACGATCAAGTGCTAAGCTAACGGAATGGGTCAAGTCAATCACATCATTCTCCTAATGATGTGATCCCGTTAAGCAAATGACAACTCATGTCTATGGTTAGGAAACATAACCATCTTTGATCAATGATCTAATCAAGTAGAGGCATACTAGTGACACTCTGTTTGTCTATGTATTCACACATGTATTATGTTTCCGATTAATACAATTCTAGCATGAATAATAAACATTTATCATGATATAAGGAAATAAATAATAACTTTATTATTGCCTCTAGGGCATATTTCCTTCAGATGGACCCTAGCCGACGTTTAGAACAAGGAATTAATGTCAAGGAAAGGGGCGACAAGCTGAACACGTACAAGGGACCCTTCCTTCCATCTTTTTCTTTCTTTCTTGACAAATCCAATCCAATCCAAGTGAAGACAAGTTCTCCTTTGCATTTAACACTGATTCCTGTGTGTTTGTGTGAATTTTCTTCCTCCCGACAATGATTGCTGGCACCAAGCACACAAAAGATTTGAGGCAAGAATTTTTATCTGTTTCCATGACATTTCCCTTGACTTCACTGTAGAGGTCTGTGCTTTGAGTTCCCTCCCGCAGTTTGTGCTTACATCATCAATTTCTCTTTGCGCTAATATTTTTCAGTAGCAGCAATTTAAACTACTGAGTTTACTATGTGTTTGAGGTCTTGAGGACATGACCTGAGGTTGGATTGTAATCAGTATCATTAATATTAGTACTTAGTAGCATACCCACTAAGTGTTCACCAGAATGTCCAAGTCCTCAAAACATGGGTGATTGAGAAAAAAATCATATGCAAAATTTTCAGGTCGGAATTTAATTTTATGTTCCAATCTCATTTTATTTTATTTCTATCATTGACAATAAGCTGCATGGACCACATCTTAGATAAAGTGTAAACCTTTTTATTTTAAAGTTGCAAGATAGTGTTGTTAACTTATGAAGGTAGGGTTCATCATGGGGACGCGTAGTTGCGATGTTGCTCAGGTATCGCTGCCTATAAATCCTATTGACTTGAGTTAATTGTTTGTTCCATCTAATATTTATGGATACTAAGGCTGGAGCCAGACAACCTCAAATTAAGATGTTGCCTGTGCAGGGATAAAATCCTATTGACTTGCCAATTAATTAGTTCTGCTACTCTAGTTAAAAACTTATTAGTGTCTCCTCTCAATATCACTACAGGAATCAGGTTCTTTGCCGTCAGCCATGGCAGACGGCAAAGGCATGCCTAGCGGACAGCAAAGACCTTTGCCGTCAGCTAGCAGATGGCAAACCGTCCGACTGAACGAACCACAACAAAGGGCTCTTTGCTGTCTGCTGGCTGACGGCAAAGATGTCAAGACCTTTGCCGTCCGTTGGCAGATGACAAAGGGCCTGGACGACACACGTGGTAGGTTAGTTCTGTTAGGAAGTTAACGACATGCTTTGCCGTCTGCTAGTAGACGACAAAGACCTTTTCATCTTTGTCGTCCGCCAGCCGACGGCAAAGTGCCTAAATAGGCCAGCCCAGGTAGCTGCCATGTGGCATGCTATGCCGTCTGCTGGCAGACGACAAAGGTGCAAAGGTCTTTGTCGTCTGCCAGTAGACGACAAACTGACCAATAGGCCAGCCACAGTGCCCCAGGTTGCACATGTAGCTGCCACATGGCAGCTTTGCCGTCTGCTGGCTGATGGCGAAGCTCTTTGCCGTCTGCCAGCAGACAACAAAGAGCCTGTACAGCCCCTGTTTTTTTCTTAAATTCATTCAATTTCACACACACACACACACACACACACATATATATATAACAAGTTTCCAACATCATATATATAACAAGTTTCCAACAACAAGTTATCCAACAACATATCGAACACAAGTTATCCAACAACATATCCAACATATCCAACAACATATCCAACACAAGTTATCCAACAACATATCCAACAAGTTATCCAACACATATCCAACAATGTATCAAACATAAACGAAGCATAAGGAGAAGAGTAGACTCCATGAACGCAAACTCCTCATCTAAAGCAAATCTGCAAATTGGGAAAGAAGAAAGTTAGAAGAAGAAGAAGAAAAGAAGAAGAAGAAGAATTTTTTCTTCTCTTTCTTTTTTTCCTCTCCTCTTCTTTATCTTCTTCTTCTTCCAACTAAGCTAGGTAAATAGGTCATTTTGGAGCTTAGTAAGGTTATTTTCTCATGTTGGAGAAAAATAAGCTAAGTCTATGTCATTTTGGAGCTAAACCAAGGTTATCATGCCATTTTTTACCTAAGTATGCTAAGTATGTCATAAGTGAACTGAAGAATCTAGAGAAAATTCCTTATTTGACACTATCTTAAAATCTGCTTCCTTATTTGATATTGGAAAAGTTTTTCTTCTCTATTTGACACAAGTTCTAAATTTTATTCCCTATATGACATTTTCGTCCATTTTGAGCCTAAATGACACCTGAAGAGACTCTTTTGCCCCTCGTGTGGTATGTGTGTGGGGGGCAATAGGGCACACACACAACATCAGTGCGAAGGCAGAAGCACACACGCAGCAACACATACACATGCACCAACACACATGCACACGCACACACACGCACGCGCGCGTGCACACACACACACACACACACAACAACAACACACACGCACGCAACACACACCCACATACACACACACACGCAGCAGCAACACACACGCATGCAGCACATAGGCACGCAACAGCACACACACGCGCGCGCACGTACACACGCAGTAGCAAACACACACGCAATAGCACACATGCACACATACGTGCAGCAGCAGCAGCACACATGTGCGCGTGCACCCACACATGCAACAGCACACGCACGCGCGCACACATACCGCATGAGGGGCAAAATCATCTTTTCAGGTGTCATTTAGGCTCAAAATGGACGGAAGTGTCGTATAGGGAATAAAATTTAGGACTAGTGTCAAATAGGGAAGAAGAACTTTTCTAGTGTCAAATAAGGAACCAGATTTTAAGACAGTGTCAAATAAGGAATTTTCTCAAGAATCTATGTATAGGTCATTTTTTAGCTAACCTAGGTAGTTATGCCATTTTTGAGCTAACTAAGCATATTTTGTCATTTTGGAGGAAAAATGCTAAGTGTAGGTCATTATAGGGCTAAGCTAGGTAAATAGGTCATTTTGGAGCTTAGTAAGGTTATTTTGTCATTTTGGAGGAAAATAAGCTAAGCCTATGTCATTTTGGAGCTAAACCAAGGTTATCATGCCATTTTTACCTAAGTATGCTAAGTATGTCATAAATGAACACTACTATAGGATGCTGCTAACGCGACACTACGATCAGAGACCCTTCGACAAAACTATGTGCGATGCAATAATCGCAAACGGTGGTGTAAAAAACCTGTCAAAAAAGGTGCAAAACGTTTGCGATGGAGGATGCATCAAATATGGTTCAGATTTTAGTTGCGTGTGCTATGTAGGGCATAAAGTTCAGTTCAATTAACTATTTGCGATGAGGAGGAACAAAAGAAACAGGCAGCCAAATGAAGGTGTGTGCGATATATAACATACGGTTCACTCAGATGAACTGTTTGTGATTAGGCAACACAAAATAAACGGTCAGCCAGATCAAGGTGTGTGCGATATATGGCATGTGGTTCACTCGGATGAACTATTTGCGTTGAGACAAGAGAACATAAACGGTTTGATATAACAAGATGTCTCTGATACACGACAAACAGGTCTGTAGTCAGAAATGTGTGCGAAGACCGATAATAATACAGACGATTGCTTCTAATAAGACGTATGTGATATGCTCTGTCTACACAACATCTATTGGCCATTGGGGGACGGGCGGTCATCCGGATACGCCATAAGGATGCAAAGAGGCATCGTATATCAGCAAGGACTAGTTGTTCCACTAGTAGCTCATGTAAGAGAACTCTCAAGTTAAGTGTGCTCAGGCTGGAGGAGCCATCAGATGGGTGACTGAATGGGAAGTTGTGTTGATGTTAAATTAACTGATAAGATGGGTCGTATTTGTCAAATTAAATGACAGATATGACCCATCATGAGTTAATTTAACCTCGAGGTCCTTTTTTTTAACACATGTTAAAGAAGGCCTACCACATTACCTTTTGAGAATGTGCGATACGTCGCATACAGTTGATCCATCCGACCTATTTGTGATGGAATAAGCCGTGTGTGTTGTGGGCAAATGCTTGCTAGTATTCAACCGTTTGCGATTGATGAATTCATCACCGACGGGTTCCCTAGTGTGGTCTGTGTTCATCTGATCATCATCTACTTATTGTGCTAGCTCGATGTTTTTTCTATGCTAAGTTTCCATTAATTGATGGCATTTTATGAACACGCCACCGTTTCCCGTCATTTTCTCACCTGTTTCCTGCCACCCAGCGATATTACATATAAACCTAGGCAGCGCGCGACGCACGGGGGCGACAAGCGAAGCCTATAGCACATCCACCTTTTTCAAGCATGCCAACCCACCAAAGCGACGCCTCTGCCATCAACCTCTTCGACGAGGAAAACGAGCAGGTGCCACGGCCCGTCGAGGCCGAGGCGCTCCCCGGCAATGCGATGGACGACGCCGTGATGCGTGTCATCGCCAGGGTTGAGCAGACCTTTGGCGCATGGTGCTTGAGCACCGCGAATCAAGATAGGAATGTCAGCGCCGACAGGCTGCAGCTCGCCGCACAACATGATCGATGGCGCGCTGCAGAGCAAGCTAGGCGCGTCCGTGCCGATAGGCTGCAGCTGCCGCACGACGAGACCGTTGGAGCGCCGCAGAGCTAGAGGCACGGCGCGCCGCACAGCAAGAGCAGATCCATCGGCACTTGCCTGCTGTCGACACGGCGTCGGAGCTGGATACACGTCCTGTCAGTACCCCTATTCCTCTGCAGGAGTGGGCAGAGGCCCTCAGCGCCGTAGTTGCACCAGAGGCCAGCCGTGCTGTACTTGCACCGAATGCCTGCCGCGCCGTTCGCATGGGTGGCGCCGTTCGCCTTGTCCGCGGCCCGCTGGATGCCAATGCGCTGGTCCGTAGGTTCGACCGCCTCCTTGGCCCAGGTGTCCACCTGGGCGCAGTAGAGAAACATGGTCGTCGCATCCTCGAGCTGGTGATCTCCGATGAAATAGCCAACTTGGAGATCGAGATCGCGCTCCAGATGTACCGCGAGCGTGTCGACCGCTTGGATGAACGCTTGCACGAGTTCAAATAGAGCCAAGAGCTACCGTAGGCAAGGGCTGCTAGTCATGGTCTCATGGACCCATTTTATTTTATTGAGTCGTTTCGACATGGATAGCTATGTATTCACAGCTCACTGTACCTGCTCGAATTCCATTTCCTATCTGTTTTTGTATACTAATTTGAATCTAGCTTTTATCATCCACATATACAATATGGAAAGCATATATACACACAATGAAACAGAACATATAAGAACGGAAAATAGAGTACACACATTGAAACAGAGGAATAAGCAGACCAATACTATGATTAGTATACAAGAAAAGATAGGAAATGGAATTCGAGCAGGTACATGCTTGACGTACCGATCTGCCTCTTGCTGGTGGACGTGCACGAACAATCTTGCCATTTCGTTGGGCGCCCACCGAAGCTCCTCGTCGGTGGCACATTGGAGCTTATCGGCCCACCTCCATGCAGCGACGAGGCGCCCAACGCCTATGACCTTCCTCGCAAAGTACCCATCTTCATACACCTCCTCTGCACGACAACGCGACTGCCCCCAAAGCTCCGCCTCCTCCTTTTTCTAGGCGGCATCATGGGCTTCATAGGCCGCCTGGTACCTGGCTTCCTCCTCCGCCATCTCCTTCTTGAACGCCACTTGCCTGGCTTTCTCAGCCGGCGGCAGTGACTTCCACAAACAAAGATTGTAGTGGCCCCAAAACCAATCCAAAGTTGGGGGGTCTGGCGCAACCTCGTCCGGCGGCATGTAGGGGTCCTCGTCGCTGCTATTCGAGTGAGCGTCCTCGGGGGGGGGGGACTCCTCGTCGGCGCGTGGGCAGACCGGCGACGCCATGATAGAGATTTGAGAGAGAGAGAGAGAGAGAAAGGGCGAGCGAGGGGAGGATGAAGATGAGAATGCAGGCGAGACGACATGAGCAAGGTAGTATTTATTGGCGGCCGGAATCTAGATCGACGGGGACAGTACACACGCCGGTCACCGGAATTTACGAGTATTGTACTTTGAATTACACACGATTCCCGCAGCAAAATCCGTGTGTGAACATAATAGCTGACAGTTTCCAATACAGAACTGTGTCTGATTAATGATCCCCGCTACTCACCTGCCAAACCTCGAGCCGCGAGATAGAGTGCCAATCGTGTGGGGGCCGGTTGTCTTGCACTACTGCAGGATGCTGCTAATGCGACACTATGATCAGAGGCCCTTCGACGAAACTGTGTGCGATGCCATAATCGCAAATGGTGGTGTAAAAACCCCGTCAAAAAGGTGCAAAACATTTGCGATGGAGGATGCATCAAACACGGTTCAGATTTTAGTTGCGTGTGCGATGCCGGGCATACGGTTCAGCTCAATTAACTATTTGTGATTAGGCAACATAAAAGAAACGGGCAGCCAGATGAAGGTGTGTGCGATGTATAACATATGGTTCACTCGGATGAATTGTTTGTGATTAGGCAACACAAAAGAAACGGTCAGCCAGATCAAGGTGTGTGCGATATACGTCATGCGGTTCACTCGGATGAACTATTTGCGTTGAGACATGAGAACATAAACGGTTCAACTTAACAAGATGTGTGTGATACGCGGCAAATGGGTCTGTAATCGGAAATGTGTGTGAAGACCGATAACAACAAAGATGATTACTACTAACAAGCCGTGTGTGTTGTGAGCAAACGATTGCTGGTATACAATTGTGAGTGATTGATGAAAACATCACCGACGGGTTCCATTGTTTAGTCCTGTGCGATGTGATTTTCTTTGTCCGGACAACATCTACGCTCTGTCTACAGAGCATCAACATATATACTTAAAAAGACAACATTGCATAACCAAATTAAGCATACAATTACACAAGTGACTACACACATAACATTTCCACACACCAAAGTAAGCAATTACATGCATACTAAAGTAGGAGAAATGAGGATCTAATCATCTACTTATTGTTGCGACGATGCTTGCCATTACTCTGCTTCTGGCTGGATCCCTGGCCGTTTTGGGGAAGGAGGCACTTCCTCATGTCAACGATCCGCCTGTACATGTCGTAGCTCGTGTACGCCTCCTTGGCCGCATACACGGTGTGAGCTTTGTCGAGTTTCTCCATCCAGGCCGAGTGCCAGACACAGTTGTCCTTGTTGCACGAATCCTTCATGTCTCTGTAGTAGGGGTCGATGATGGCCTCGGCGAGGTGAACCAGTGAGTCCTTCTCATGCTCCTTGCTGCCCCAGATCTTGTATGGCCCTGGATGTCGACAAGATTTTGGCAGGCAATGCCCGAGATCTCGAGCGCCTTTACATCGTTGGTGATGTCCATCGTAGCAAATATGTAGTGGGGGCTGTTGACAAACCTAGAGAAACGCTCGCAAGGCCTTGTGGCCAGGCAATAGTGGTAGACGAGGACGTGGCGGTGCACACACATCACTACAAAAAAAGTCACATCCATGACATTTTGGGCCGAACGAAAAAAAATTATGTCATACTTATGACACTTCTATGACGATAATTATGACAAAACCCGGTATCATCATAGATGTGGTGGGCTCCTACTTTGATGACAAAAAATCATGACAGAAAATGGGCTTTTCATCCTGGGTGGGCCAGAGACGCAGCTGCATGACATTCTTTGGGCCGTCCATGACGGAAAAAACCGTGGTAGAAGCGAGGGCGAGGAAAATATCGGGGAGTTCTTAGTTAGGGTGGGTGGTCGGGGGCCGAGTGATGCGCGTTTCTCTCGTACACGTACGCTCGTGGGTGCGAGGCATTGGGCTCTAACTGAACCCGAGCAAGGCATTTGCCTACTGAACCCGAGCGATTGCACTGTAGGCTACGCGTTACTGAACCCGAGCGATCGATCGATGACTGTTAACTGAACCCAATCAAGCAATTCCTTCGCTACTACTGCTAACTGAAGCCGATCGAACCTACTGCCTCTGGATAAACAATGAGCGTTGTTGGGGGGCTTGGATGAATAGTTCCCGATGGGGGGGGGATGAACAGGACCCCGTGGTAGTAGAGGCCGTTGCCTCTGGATGAACAGTACCCCGATCGATCGAGCCGGTGGATGAACAGGACCTCGTGGAGGGCTGGATGAACAGGACCCCGTGGAGGGCTGGATGAACAGGACAACCCCGTGGAGGGCTGGTTGAATAGTAGCTGGTGGAGGGCTGGATGAACAGTAGCCCCTGGAGGGGTGGTTGAACAGGACCCCATGGAGAGGGCTAGTTGAACATTAGCCGGTGGAGGAGCGGTGGAGGCTGGATGAACAGGAGCCCATGGATGTACAATGGCTGGTGGAGGCAGGAGGGGAGACACTGTGGATGAACAATCGCAGGTGGAGGCTGGAGGAGGTCAACGGTGGATGAACAGTAGCCCGTGGAGATAGTCGACGATGGAGATGAACAATATCCCGTGGAGTCCCGTTTTGTGGTACGCCACACCCCTCCCGATGAACAGGACCCCCGTTTCGACCGTAGCACTCCAACACAAGTCCGTTTCCTCCGTTTTGCGGTATGCCACACCCCTCCCGACCAACAGGATCCCGGTTTGACCATAGGAGGTCCAAGAGAAGTCCGTTTCCTCTGTTTTGCGGCATGCCGGACCCCTCCCGATGAACAAGATCCCATTTAGACCATGGCCGGTCGAACACAAGGCCGTTTTCTCCGTTCTGCGGTACGCTAGGCCTCATTTCCATCGGCTGTTCCGTCCAAGCTGGTTGGCTCCCGATGAACACGATGGCACATTCTGTTCCGAACCAGTCGATTGGCTCCCCATGAACATGACGATGACACAGTTTCTCCGTTCCGAACCAGCCATGTACACGAGCCCTGGCCGTATGTATGCGCGAGTAGGCGTTCAAGACCCCGCCCGTATGTACGTACATGGCCGTATTTTCTTTCTTGCACCCTGGCTGTACGTACGTGCACATGCTACATGCGCGCCTCTACTATGACATGTGCGCGCCTATACTACGACACGTGCCCTTCCTTACATGGCCAGGGTTCATCGCTGCAGCCTGCAGACAGACCGATCGTATGTACGTACATGTTTGCAACCAGAATGACAATGCTGCGTACGCTTCGACCAGGTGGGTCCTGACTGTCAGACACTTCATTCCGTGCGAAGATGTAGTTGGTGGGTCCCAGCAGTCAGGGGGGAAATGTTTTTTTTCGCAAAATACGGTGGCCCATCTGGTGGGTCCCTGCTGTCAGGTGGAGGAATAATTATTTTGCACATCATAAGAAGGCACTTCCTTGCTGCTGCCGTGGACCCAGCTGTCAGCCTCTCCACATACAGTACTTTTCTAATGGAAGTCGTTCCTTGACCACGTTGACCACGTCGCGCCGAGAGCACCAGGGCGGTGGACGACGGCGAGGCATAGGAAGGGGAAGACGCGGCAGTGGATGCCCATGCGGAGAGGAGTATGAGGGTTCACTAGTTTGGTTGCAGTGTGAGGCTGCTGTCACCGTAGGGCCTGGCCAGCGGTGGGAATAGTAGGGGCGGTGGCCTCCACGGCAGCACAGCCGGCCACGGGAGGCAGGAGCATGCGGCACGACCGGCACTGCTTTGGGCGGCTAGAGCAAGAAGACCACATGTTGAAGAAGCACTACGGCCGTTGGATGGACATCGTACGGTCACTGGAGCTAGAATTGTTCATATTGACTAAGTTTACAAAGCCTTCCGTCCCCGTCAACTTAGTAGGCCCACAAGTCAGCCTCCTACTATGGTGGGTCCCAGCTAGCAGGGGGAGTATTCATTTTTGTGTGTGTAATAAGAAGGCACTTCCTTGCGTGCGAAGATATAGCTGGTGGGTCCGACCTGCCAGCGGGGGAAACATTTTTTTCTTGAAATACAGAGGCCCTTCCGGTGGGTCTCAGCTGTCAGGTCGAGAAATCATTATTTTGCGCGTAATAAGGAGGCACTTCCTTGCGTGCGGCCATGGACCCAGCTGTCAGTGTCTCCACATACAGTCCACTTCCGATGGATGTCATTCATTGACCATGTTGACCACGCCGCGTCGAGAGCACCAGGGCGGTGGACGACGGTGAGGCCTAGGAAGGGAATGATGATACGTCTCCAACGTATCTATAATTTTTGATTGTTCCATGCTATTATATTATCTGTTTTGGATGTTTAATGGGCTTCATTATGCTATTTTATATTATTTTTGGGACTAACCTATTAACCGGAGGCCCGGTGCCAGTTTCTGTTTTTTTCCTATTTTAGAGTTTCGCAGAAAAGGAATATGATACGTCTCCAACGTATCTATAATTTTTTATTGTTCCATGCTATTATATTATCAACCTTGGATGTTTTATATGCATTTATATGCTATTTTATATGATTTTTGGGACTAACCTATTAACCTAGAGCCCAGTGTCAGTTTCTGTTTTTTCCTTGTTTTTGAGTATCGCAGAAAAGGAAAACCAAACGGAGTCCAATTGACCTAAAATTTCACGGAGATTGTTTTTGGAACAGAAGATGCCCACAGAGTACCGAAGATGGACCAGAGGAGTCCCGAGGCCACCACGAGGATGGGGGGCGCGCCCTACCCCCCTCGGCGCGCCCTCCTACCTCGTGGCCTCCTCGGGGACCCCCTGACTTGTTCCCAACTCCAACACCTCTTATATATACCCAAACTTCCAGAAGGAAACCTAGATCGGGAGTTCCGCCGCCGCAAGCCTCTGTAGCCACTGAAAACCAATCTAGACCCGTTCCGGCACCCTGCCGGATGGGGGAATCCCTCTCCGGTGGCCATATTCATCATCCCAGCGCTCTCCATGACGAGGATGGAGTAGTTCTCCCTCGGGGCTGAGGGTATGTACCAGTAGCTATGTATTTGATCTCTCTCTCTCTCTCGTGTTCTTGATTTGGCACGATCTTGATGTACCGCGAGCTTTGCTATTATAGTTGGATGTTATGATGTTTCTCCCCCTCTACTCTCTTGTGATGGATTGAGTTTTCCCTTTGAAGTTATCTTATCGGATTGAGTCTTTAAGGATTTGAGAACACTTGATGCATGTCTTGAATGTGCTTATCTGTGGTGACAATGGGATATCACATGATCCACTTGATGTATGTTTTGCTGATTAACTTGCGAGTTCCGTGTCGGTGTTCTGGGAACAGGGGTCCCCAGACTTGCCTTCCTGCGGCCTGCGGCGTGGCTCAAGTGGGGGCCCAGCGCGGCCCATCTTCATCAGCTCAAGCTCAAGACCCTCGCGAGGGGCCAAGCCTCGTGGGGCGGACAGCCGAAGGCTTCCTCAGAGGTAGGCTCGCGAGGAGGCGGAGAGATCAAGGCAGGGGTACCTCACGAGGAGCCCGTGACGCAAGCCATGACGATCGAGACCAGGCGGGCGCTGGCCTGCGCAGTGTCCTTGTTTCCCCTTTGGTGCAAAGGGGGCAAGCACAGGCCAAGGCACTGGGCAAAGGTTACCATTCCGGTGAAACGAGACCAAGACCAACAGAGCGGCAGGACAGAGGTCACCGTGGAGCCCAAGACAGCGTCATCACCAGTGCTTTTGGCAGCCGAAGACCACCTTTGGTCAGGATAATTTGTACTAGATGTTCCCCTTCAAAATGGCCAATGGTTGGCGCCCTTCCCGCTCATTATTTGGGGAGAGGCCCAGGGCCTCTATAAATAGAGCTAGCCACCACAGATTAGAGGGCGAACAAGAAGGGACCGAAAAAGAGAGATAGAGAGAGAGAGGCGATTGAACTCACCCAAGCAGTTCATCGCACCAGCTCAAGAACACCTCTCGCGAGGCTGTTCTTCCCTTGTACTGTTCATCATCAGCCCCTGAGGCAATCCACCACACCACACACTGGAGTAGGGTATTACACCACAACGGTGGCCCGAACCATTATAAACCTTGTGTCCCTTGTGTTGTTCGTTGTTTCCAGCTAGATCACGCGAGGAGATTGGACGTAGATCAGTAGGGGAGAGATCTCCGCGCGCTCCCCAGTGTTCGAACCTCAAGGGTCTGCCGGAACCCGAATTTCGACATTTGGCACGCCAGGTAGGGGTGCGCCGGAATCCTTCTTCCTCTGCATCGCGTTCCGTCGCCTCGCCATTGAGATGTCAAGCGACCCGGCTGCCAACGCCGACCGCTGGGCAGCATGGCCCGCCCATGCCGTGTCACCGGCCCAGGGCGACCTCAAGGTTGCGCCTGAGGCAGCCTGCGCTCCGCAGGGCGCTGCGGGGCGCGGGCGACGCGGCCAGACGCCGCCTGCCCTCACACCACGGCTGGTGCGGGCCACAGCAAGGGCCTCAAACCACGCCGCGGCCACAGCGCCGTACACCTGATGGGAGCAAGCAAACTCCAGGGCCGCGCTCACGGCTGCTACGGTGTCGACTGCTGGAGGGCGGCCGCGACGTATTGCTGGAGCGAGTCGCCGAGCTCCTGGACGCCGCTGCCTCAGGGACACCTCCTTTCCGCGTCCAGCTGCCACCCCAGACCCAAGGCGGGCCGTATGGCAGCGTCGTGCGCGCGCACGCAACTCCCGGCGGACTCTAGGGCCCATTCAGCGTCAACACCCCCGCCGGCACCGGGCGACAAGTCGCGCCGGCCTCTTCTCAGGCCAGCGAAGGGGTGCCTGCCGTGGCCTTCGGCTTTGGCGTACCGCCGCGCCATCACCCCCAAGACGGTGCTCCAAGCCAGGCTGCGTGGCATGCGGGGCGCTACAACGAGGCGCACGGGGCGGTGCCCCCAGAAGCTTACGTGCCCCGCATGGTGGATCAGGGGTGCGCACTGGAAGAAGATCATGGCTCATTCCTCGGGCCAGGCTGGGGCGAGGAGACGCCAGGAGCTGAGCTCTTTCAGGAACCACAAGAGAGCCTCGGTAGCCGCACCGGCGGCGGCAACTATCGGGTACCACTCATCCCTCAGGAGCAAGCTTATGCTAACCATGGATCGCAGGAGATACAGGTCACCGCAGCAGGTGGCTGCCCCAATTCTGCAGCCTCATACCCCTCAGGAGGAGGGCGCAGGGGGCTGCAGGAGAGGGGCCGAGATTCGGGTTCATCCCTGCGGCGGTCGGAGCAAGGCGTTCTCAGGAGGTAGGCCCCCTGCCGGGGAGGTGCCCCAGGGCCTGCCCCCGGTAGGGGACCCGTGGTCGTCGGGGGAACCGCTGGCGACTGCTCTGCCCCATTGGCGTCGTCCTTGGTTTCCGGTCGCCGTCGATGGCGGCAGAGTGAGGCGCAAGGTGGGGCCCTCGTCTGGCGATATGAAGCAAGGCCAATACCTGTGAAGAAGGCCCAGTGCCTATGAAGCTCGCCGCCCGTGACACTCTCACGTAATAACAAGTGGGGTTGTACACGTCCCGAAGTCTCCGGAGAGCCGCCCTCGGGCCTCGGGGGCTCCCGCCCACGCCCAGTGGCAGCACTTAGCTCCGCGCTGGTGAGAAGACATTGAAGACTAGACTAGGTGCCGGACGCGGCCTTTTGCTTTTGCCTTTCCTTGTTGACAAAGTTCTTCGATTTGGATTTAAGTTGGATTTGAGCTTGATGCTTGCGTGTGTTTGGGGGAAGGGGTGTTTAGTCTCATTCGAGCAATCTCTCGCGTTCTGGTTTTGGCTTTGCATCCAAAGTGAACATCGTCTGCCCCCCCTTGCGAGCCCCTCGTGAGCCGGGCCAGGCATGTTCACAACCAGGACCGTTGTTACCGCACCCTTACCGGAGGTTTTCATCACAGGATCCACAAGTTAATCAGAAGACACCCGAGGTGCAGCGGCCGCTGCAGGCCCGCTCGGGACTCGTCGGGGTTGGAAGGTTAAACAGCAGTGCCATGCGGTCAGTCGGACATATCACTCACCGCGTCTTCTTGGGCATCCTCGGAGGCATCACTGGCGTCGTTGACATTGCCTCCGCCATCGCCAGCATCTCCATCAGCGCCAGGCTTGTCCACAACGCCGCCTTCATTGGCGCCCACGACCACGCCGTCGTCATCAGACGCAAAGGCCCTGACGAGGGCGTGCATGTTTTCCTCCACCCACCGCGCCAGGTCGCCCCGGACGGCAATGGACACGGGTGCAATGGCAGCGTCGAAGTCGAAGTGGGGGTCCCTGTCCTGCAGATGGCTGAAGACGCGGGAGAAGGCATGCCCAAGCATGGCTCGGCTCCTCTCTTCGACAAGCCAACGGGACCTCTCGGATCGGTTCTCCAGAAGCATCACCACATCGGTAAAAAATTGGAGGTTGCCGGCGTAGTTGACCTCATGCGGCTGCTTAGCGGCAGCCTCGCAGATATAGCCCAAAGCTGTGTTGGCCCTCTCTCTGAGCGTTTGAAGCATGGGGGCATGCACATGCTCCAGAACCCGCCGCCGACAGATCTCGTCCTCATTCCGCTGCGCGACGGCCTCGGTGTCATCAACCCTCTTTTGGAGAAGAAGCTGCTCGGCCCGGGAAGAGGACAGCTCCGCCTACGCCGCGCTGAGGGCGGCTGCGGAGGAGTCCGCACGCCGCGTCACTTCGGTCAGTTTGGCCCTGAGGGCTGCGGTCCTGCCCTCGGCCTCGGCCTTGATCAGCCCCAACCTCATCTCGTATTCGCGCTCGAAGGCCGAGCGAGCTTCCGCCACGTGGCGATCGACTTCTTCCTGGGCCCGGGCTTCGCGCGTAGCAACGTCATCCCGCGCCCGGGCCACCAGGCGCTCCCTCGTCTCCAACCACTCAAGGTCAAGGTTACGCTCGGTGGCCTCCAGTGTCAGCGCCTCCTCGCGCTTCAGAAGCTCCGCCCGGTCAACAGAGGCCCCCTCCATCGACTCAAGGGCCGCCTGGCGCAGTTCCACTTGCTGCTCCAGGGAGTTGCTCCAAGCTTGGAGCTCCCATGCGCGCTCCTCCGCAGCCTTGCGCCGTCGGTATGCTTCCTGAGCCTCCTCGATGGCCTGGAGTAGGCCTCCCGCGAAGCTACCAGCGACGCTTCAGCCTTCGCGTTGTCAAGATCACGTTGGTGACGCGCGAGGGCGACGACTACCTTTAGTTTGCGCTTCTCCTCGGCAAGGCGCAAACCTTCAGCCTCGAGGCGCGCATCCTCGTCAGCAAGCTCTGCCCCGATCCGGCTCACCGCATCCGCCGCCCTCTGGAGGAACTCTTCGCGAAGGGCGCGTCGCTCCCGAGCGCGCCTGAGCACGTCTTCCGCATCACCCTCTTCCACCGGAGCATGCGGAGGGCCCCGGGGCGGCAAGCCCCCTCCCGGCGTGGGGCTGGGGGCTGGCGCCCTAGTCATCGCCAGATGGACCTCTCTTGGAATCCGGCCTGGCGTCGGTCCACCCATGGAAGAAGAGCCAAAGACAGACCTCAGCCATCCACCATCTATGATCGGAGGAGGAACAAGGGGCAAGCCGGATGTGCCCCAGGAGGACTCATGAAGAAAGGACAGCGGGCGCGCAGGCTCGAGGTGCCCTATTGAACGGACCACTCCACCGACCGGTCTGGCAGCAGGGGTGCCGCTCGAGCTCGCCGAACCCAGGGCCAGCGGAGAAGGCGAAGCTTGGGGGGATGGCTCCCGGGCTGACTCGGCGAGTTTCGCAGGGCAGGGCCTGAAATGGCCACAATCAGTCGCAGGGATAGCAAAGTAAATGAGCAAGGAAAGAAGAAGACTTACTCGTCCATGGCAAAATACTTCCTGCGCTTCAACAAGCGGCAAGGGCGATCATTGCCACCCAAGGCCTCCTTCCTCTTGCGGAGGGCCTCAAAGTCTCCGCGGAACCGACCTAAGCGCTCGGCGCAGGGGTCGGCCTCTGGTGCGGAAGAAGCGACAAGATGATCAGCGTTGGAGGAGTCAGCCTGGGGGGCGCCGTCAGGCGTCGCCTCGCGAGGAACGGCTGGGGCCTCGGGGGCCCCGACCTCAGGAACCGTAGGTCGCGACTCCGCACTTGTCGCCGCTCCAGGGAGGGCCTCGGGAGATGCCTCCTTCAAGACTTCTCGCGGCGTCGGCACCTCGACATCGGTCGCCTCGACTCCCGCCGGTTCTTGTCTCCCCGCCCTGTCGCCCGAGGAAGGACTGCTGTGGGCGGCAGGGGAAGCAACCACGGCGGCTGGGTTCTCGCGGGGCCCCATGAAGCCAGCAGGGCGCAGTCCCCACTCGTCGAAGCTGGGCATCTGCCTCACAAAATCGGCCCTACCGGAGCAAAGATACAAGAGGACACCATTACTCCGAAGGCTTCCTGGGGAAGGATCGCCGGTCAAGACCCTGAGCATCGTCCGCAGTGCTTCAGGCGCCATGTCCTCCTCCTGAAGCCGCATGCGGTCTCTGTGCCCCACAAAGTCCCACATCCGGCGAGAGTGGCGCTGGAGAGGAGCAATGCGACATTGGAGGAACTCCTTCACCACCTTGGATGCTGTCACATTGAGCCCCTCAAACTCTGGAAGCGGCGCCAGACGAAGGCGAGCCGGGGGCTCGCGAGCACCTCATGATCCCAACCCGCATGGGGAACAGCAGGCGAGGTCGGGTGCGAGAGCAGAGGATTGGGCACTCCGACGTCCACGTACAGCCACCGCTCTCTGAACCTGGCCTCAGGAGAAGGAAGGCTGAAGTCGATCCTTGAAGCGTCCGTCTCTGGCACGGCGAAGAAGCTCACGCACCTTGAGCACTGAGTGGGGTCGCTCAGGCGCAAGGAAAAGAAGTGGCACAGCAGGGCAACGGAAGGAGGAATGCCTATCATTGCCTCACAAACAAAAGCAAAAACAGCCAGAAGGGTAATGGACTCCAGCCCGAGGTGCATCATACGGATCTGATAATGGGAGAGCACCACATTGAAGAAGGCGGAAAAGGGGGGAACCAGACCCGCCCATAGGGCATCAGCGAAGAATCGGACCTCCCTGACGATCCTATCAAGGGAGGCATGGGACGCAGGTCAGACTGTGGTCCTGCCGCACTCGTTGAAGATCGTGGCAAGGGCGGAGCGGACCTTGTTCAAGGCTTCTGGATTGAGTATGATTGACCGAGCAACGGCGGGGGCCGCCGCTGGAGGTGTGCGGAGCGAAGGCATGAGCTTCTTTCCCCTTCCTTTCTTCGTCGGCGCCATGGTGGTGAAGAGAGGGAAGAACTCGAGCCGGGTTGGCGGCGAAGGCTGGAGCTCGAAGAGGAAGGAAAGGTAGGAGGCGAGCGAGCAGCGGAAAGGAGGAGCAACTGTGTGCAACTGTGGGTCCGCTTAGCCGGGCATGCAACAAGGCGTCGTGGGGAAGCGCAGATGTCCACGTCCAATCAATCGCCACGCGATGCCCGAGGCCGCAGGCTTTTGGGGCCCCGGCGCTTCGCGCTCGCCCCTTCGCTTCCCTGCTAGGCCAAGCCCGGGCGCGCCTTGGGCCCGGGGGCTACTGTCAGCGTTCTGGGAACAGGGGTACCCAGACTTGCTTGCCTACGGCCTGCAACGTGGCTCAAGTGGGGGCCCAGCGCGGCCCATCTTCATCAGCTCAAGCTCAAGACCCTCGCGAGGGGCCAAGCCTCGCGGGGCGGACGACCAGAAGCTTCCTCAGAGGCAGCCTCATCAGGTAGGCTCGCGAGGAGGCGGAGAGATCAAGGTAGGGGTACCTCACGAGGAGCCCGTGACGCAAGCCATGATGATCGAGACCAGGCGGGCGCCAGGCGGGCGCCGGCCTGCACAGTGTCCTTGTTTCCCCTTTGGTGCAAAGGGGGCAAGCACAGGCCAAGGCACCGGGCAAAGGTTACCATTCCGGTGCAACGAGACCAAGACCAATAGAGCGGCAGGGCGGAGGTCACCGTGGAGCCCAAGACGGCGTCATCACCAGTGCTTTTGGCAGCCGAAGACCACCTTTGGTCAGGATAACTTGTACTAGATGTTCCCCTTCAAAATGGCCAATTGTTGGCGCCCTTCCCGCTCATTATTTGGGGAGAGGCCCAGGGCCTCTATAAATAGAGCTAGCCACCACAGATTAGAGGGCGAACAAGAAGGGACTGAAAAAGAGAGATAGAGAGAGAGGCGATTGAACTCACCCAAGCAGTTCATCGCACCAGCTCAAGAACACCTCTCGCGAGGCTGTTCTTCCCTTGTACTGTTCATCATCAGCCCCTGAGGCAATCCACCACACCACATACTGGAGTAGGGTATTACACCATAACGGTGGCCCGAACCAGTATAAACCTTGTGTCCCTTGTGTTGTTCGTTGTTTCCAGCTAGATCACGCGAGGAGATTGGACGTAGATCGGTAGGGGAGAGATCTCTGCGCGCACCCCAGTGTTTGAACCTCAAGGGTCTGCCGAAACCCAAAATCCGACATTCCATGATCTCGTGAACTTATGCATAGGGGTTAGCACACGTTTTCGTCTTTACTCTTCGGTAGAAACTTTGGGGCACTCTTTGAAGTTCTTTGTGTTGGTTGAATAGATGAATCTGAGATTGTGTGATGCATATCGTATAATCATACCCACAAATACTTGAGGTGACATTAGGGTTTTGGTTGATTTGCGTCTTAAGGTGTTATTCTAGTACGAACTCGAGGATAGATCGAAGAGAAAGAATAGCTTCGTGTTATTTTACTACGGACTCTTGAATAGATCGATCAGAAAGGATAACTTTGAGGTGGTTTCGTACCCTACAATAATCTCTTTGTTTGTTCTCCGCTATTAGTGACTTTCGAGTGACTCTTTGTTGCATGTTGAGGGATAGTTATATGATCCAATTATGTTATTATTGTTGAGAGAACTTTTGCTAGTGAAAGTATGAACCCTAGGCCTTGTTTCAACGCATTGCAACACCGTTTTCGCTCACTTTTATCATTAGTTACCTTGCTGTTTTTATATTTTCAGATTACAAAAACCTATAATTACCATCCATATTGCACTCGTATCACCATATCTTCGCCGAACTAGTGCACATATACAATTTACCATTGTATTGGGTGTGTTGGGGATACAAGAGACTCTTTGTTATTTGGTTGCAAGTTTGCTTGAGAGAGACCATCTTCATCCTACGGCTCCCATGGATTGATAAACCTTAGGTCATCCACTTGAGGGAAATTTGCTACTGTCCTACAAACCTCTGCACTTGGAGGCCCAACAACGTCTACAAGAATAAGGTTGTGTAGTAGACATCAAGCTCTTTTCTGGCGCCGTTACCATGGAGGTTAGCGCTTGAAGGTATATCTTTAGATCTTGCAATCAAATCTTTTAGTTTCTTGTTTTATCACTACTTTAGTCTATAAAAGAAAACTAAAAGAATTGAATTAAGGTTGCCTCATATGCTTCATCTTTTTAATGTCTTTCGTGAAAATAAGGATTCCGATAATTGTGCCAAAGTGTTAGAATAAGAATGTACTAAAATGTTTGGCACTAAATGTTTGGATGATGAGCATGATTGCAATGTTGTTAGTATGAATTCTTTGAATATCCATGATGCTAATGATATGCAAAGCCACAAGCTTGGGGATGCTATGTTTGATGAAGATGATATTTTTTGTCCCCCAAGTTTTGATGAGCAAATTTATTTTGATGATAGCATGCCTCCTATCTATGATAATTATTGTGATGACATGCATGCTATAAAGAACAATGATAACCATGAAATTTGTCATCATGATTTTAATTTTCAATTGGGTTAAGCCTCACATGATAGTTATATTGTTGAATTCATTCATGATGTTACTGAAAATTATTATGTGGGAAGAATATATGCTTGTGGGAGTTGCAATAATATCAAGTTTCTTCTCTATGTGTTGAAAATCTTGAAGCTATGCTTGTTTTACCTTCCTATGCAAGTTGATTCTTGTTCCCATAAATAGTTTTCTCACAAAATCCCTATGCATAGGAAGTGGGTTAGACTTAAATGTGCTAGTAATATTCTTCATGATGCTCTCTTTATGTTTCAATTCTTATCTTTTATGTGAGCATCATTGAAATCATCATGCCTAGCTAGGGGCGTTAAACGATAGCGCTTGTTGGGAGGCAACCCAACTTTATTTTTGTTCCTTGGTTTTTACTCCTGTTTAGTAATAAATAATTCATATAGCCTCTCTTTAGATGTGGTTTTATGTTTTAATTAGTGTTTGTGCCAAATAGAACCTTTGGGAAGACTTGGGTGAAGTCTTTGCGATCTTGCTGTAAAAAACAGAAACTTTTGCGCTCACGAGATCAGCTGCCATTTTTTTTACTAGAGAGTGCGTTTAGGTTGATTCTTTTTGCAGATGATTAATAGACAAATTCGTCAGGTCCACCAATTTATTTCAGAATTTTTGGAGTGACAAAAGTATTCAAATGATACAGATTACTACATACTGTTCTGTTTTTGACAGATTCTGTTTTTATTGTGTTGTTTGCTTATTTTGATGAATCTATGATTAGTATCGGACGGTATGAACCATAGAGAAGTTGGTATACAGTAGATATTACACCAATATGAATTTAGAATGAGTTAACAACAGTACCAAAAGTGGTGATTTATTTTCTTATACTAACGGACCTTATAAGTTTTCTGTTGAGTTTTGTGTTGTGAAGTTTTCAAGTTTTGGGTAAAGATTCGATGGACTATGGAATAAGGAGTGGCAAGAGCCTACGATTGGGGATGCGCAAGGCACCCCAAGGTAACATTCAAGGACAACAAAGAGCCTAAGCTTGGGGATGCCCCAGATGGCATCCCCTCTTTCGTCTTCATTCATCGGTAACTTTACTTGGAGCTATATTTTTATTCACCACATGATATGTGTTTTGCTTGGAGCGTAATTTTATTTTATTTTGTTTTGCTTGCTGTTTGAATAAAATTCCAAGATCTGAAATTCTTAAATGTTAGAGAGTCTTCACATAGTTGCATAATTATTCGACTACTCATTGATCCTCACTTATATCTTTTGGAGTAGTTTGTCATTTGCTCTAGTGCTTCACTTATATCTTTTTAGAGCACGGAGGTGGTTTTATTTTGAAGAATATATAAGCTCTCATGCTTCGCTTATATTATTTTGAGAGTCTTTAGAACAGCATGGTAATTTTCTTGGGTTATAAAATTAGTCCTACTATGATGGGCATTCAAGATGGGTATAATAAAAACTTTCATAAAAGTGCATTGAATACTATGAAAAGTTTGATACTTGATGATTGTTTTGATATATGAAGATGGTGATATTAGAGTCATGCTAGTTGAGTAGTTGTGAATTTGAGAAATACTTGTTCTAAAGTTTGTGATTCCCGTAGCATGCATGTATGGTGAACCGTTATGAGATGAAGTTGGAGCATGATTTATTTATTGATTGTCTTCCTTATGAGTGGCGGTCGGGGACGAGCGATGGTCTTTTCCAACCAATCTATCCCCTAGGAGCATGCTCGTAGTACTTTGTTTTGATAACTAATAGATTTTTGCAATAAGTATGTGAGTTCTTTATGGCTAATGTTGAGTCCATGGATTATACGCACTCTCACCCTTCCACCATTGCTAGCCTCTCTAGTACCGCGCAACTTTCGTTGGTACCATACACCCACCATATACCTTCCTCAAAAAGCCACCACACCTACCTATTATGGCATTTCCATAGCCATTTTGAGATATATTGCCATTCAACTTTCCACCGTTCCGTTTATTATGACATGCTCCATCATTGTCATATTGCTTTGCATGATCATGTAGCTGACATCGTATTTGTGGCAAAGCCACCGTTCATAATTCTTTCATACATGTCACTCATGAGTCATTGCACATCTCGGTACACCGCCAGAGGCATTCATATAGAGTCATATTTTGTTCTAAGTATCGAGTTGTAATTCTTGAGTTGTGAGTAAATAAAAGTGTGATGGTCATCATTATTAGAGCATTGTCCCATGTGAGGAAAGGATGCTCGAGATTATGATTCCCCCACAAGTCGGGATGAGACTCCGGACGAAAAATAAAAAAAAGAGAAAAAAGAGGCCATAAGAAAAGAGAAGGCCCAAAAAAAACAAAAAAACCAAACAAAATGAGAGAAAAAGAGAGAAGGGGCAATGCAACTATCCTTTTACCACACTTGTGCTTCAAAGTAGCACCATGATCTTCATGATAGAGAGTCTCCTATGTTGTCACTTTCATATACTAGTGGGAATCTTTCATTATAGAACTTGGCTTGTATATTCCAATGACGGGCTTCCTCAAAATGCCCCAGGTCTTCGTGAGCAAGCAAGTTGGGTGCACACCCACTTAGTTCCTTTTTGAGCTTTCATACACTTATAGCTCTAGTGCATCCGTTGCATGGCAATCCCTACTCACTCACATTCATACCTATTGATGGGCATCTCCATAGCCCGTTGATACACCTAGTTGATGTGGGACTATCTTATCCTTTTTGTCTTCTCCACAACCACCATTCTATTCCACCTATAGTGCTATGTCCATGGCTCACGCTCATGTATTGCGTGAAGATTGAAAAAGTTTGAGAACATCAAAAGTATGAAACAATTGCTTGGCTTGTCATCGGGGTTGTTCATGATTTAAATATTTTGTGTGATGAAGATAGAGCATAGTCAGACTATATGATTTTGTAGGGATAGCTTTCTTTGGCCATGTTATTTTGAGAAGACATGGTTACTTTGTTAGTATGCTTGAAGTATTATTATTTTCATGTCAATATTAAAATTTTGTCTTGAATACTTTGGATCTGAATATTCATGCCACAATAAAGATAATTACATTAAAAATTATGTTAGGTAGCATTCCACACCAAAAATTCTGTTTTTGTCATTTACCTACTCGAGGACAAGTACGAATTAAGCTCGGGGATGCTTGATACGTCTCCAATGTATCTATAATTTTTTATTGTTCCATGCTATTATATTATCAACCTTGGATGTTTTATATGCATTTATATGCTATTTTATATGATTTTTGGGACTAACCTATTAACCTAGAGCCCGGTGCCAGTTTTTGTTTTCCTTGTTTTTGAGTATCACAGAAAAGGAAAACCAAACGGAGTCCAATTGACCTGAAATTTTACGGAGATTGTTTTTGGACCAGAAGAAGCCCACGGAGTACCGGAGATGGACCAGAGGAGTCCCGAGACCACCATGAGGGTGGGGGCGCGCCCTACCCCCCTGGGCGCGCCCCCTACCTCGTGGCTGCCTCGTGGGACCCCCTGACTTGTTCCCGACTCCAACACCTCTTATATATACCTAAACTTCCAGAAAGAAACCTAGATCGGGAGTTCCGCCGCTGCAAGCCTCTGTAGCCACCGAAAACCAATCTAGACCCGTTCCGGCACCCTGCCGGAGGAGGGAATCCCTCTCCGGTGGCCATCTTCATCATCCTAGCGCTCTCCATGATGAGGAGGGAGTAGTTCTCCCTCGGGGCCGAGGGTATGTACCAGTAGCTATGTGTTTGATCTCTCTCTCTCTCTCTCTCTCTCGTGTTCTTGATTTGGCATGATCTTGATGTACCGTGAGCTTTTGCTATTATAATTGGATCTTATGATGTTTCACCCCCTCTACTCTCTTGTGATGGATCGAGTTTTCGCTTTGAAGTTATCTTATCGGATTGAGTCTTTAAGGATTTGGGAACACTTGATGTATGTCTTCCATGTGCTTATCTGTGGTGACAATGGGATATCACGTGATCCACTTGATGTATGTTTTGGTGATTAGCTTGCGAGTTCCATGACCTCGTGAACTTATGCATAGGGGTTAGCACACGTTTTCATCTTGACTCTCCGGTAGAAACTTTGGGGCACTCTTTGAAGTTCTTTGTGTTGGTTGAATAGAATGAATCTAAGATTGTGTGATGCATATCGTATAATCATACCGACGGATACTTGAGGTGACATTGGAGTATCTAGGTGACATTAGGGTTTTGGTTGATTTGTGTCTTAAGGTGTTATTCTAGTACGAACTCTAGGATAGATCAAACGGAAAGAATAGCTTCGTGTTATTTTACTACGAACTCTTGAACAGATCGATCAGAAAGGATAACTTTGAGGTGGTTTCGTACCCTACAATAATCTCTTCGTTTGGTCTCCTCTATTAGTGACGTTGGAGTGACTCTTTGTTGCATGTTGAGGGATAGTTATATGATCCAATTATGTTATTATTGTTGAGAGAACTTGCACTAGTGAAAGTATGAACCCTAGGCCTTGTTTCAACGCATTGCAATACCGTTTTTGCTCACTTTTATCATTAGATACCATGCTGTTTTTATATTTTCAGATTGCAAAAACCTATATCTACCATCCATATTGCACTCGTATCACCATCTCTTTGCCGAACTAGTGCACCTATACAATTTACCATTGTATTGGGTGTGTTGGGGACACTAGAGACTCTTTGTTATTTGGTTGCAGGGTTGCTTGAGAGAGACCATCTTCATCCTACGCCTCCCATGGATTGATAAGCCTTAGGTCATCCACTTGAGGGAAATTTGCTACTGTTCTACAAACCTCTGCACTTGGAGGCCCAACAACGTCTACAAGAAGAAGGTTGTGCAGTAGACATCAAGCTCTTTTCTGGCGCTGTTGCCGGGGAGGTTAGCGCTTGAATGTATATCTTTAGATCTTGCAATCGAATCTTTTAGTTTCTTGTTTTATCACTAGTTGAGTCTATAAAAGAAAACTACAAAAAAGTGGAATTAACGTGGCCTCATATGCTTCATCTTTTTAATGTCTTTCGTGAAAATAAGGATTCCGATAATTGTGCCAAAGTGTTAGAAGAAGAATGTATTAAAATGTTTGGCACTAAATCTTTGGATGATGAGCATGATTGCAATGTTGTTAGTATGAATTCTTTGAATATCCATGATGCTAATGATATTCAAAGCCACAAGCTTGGGGATGCTATGTTTGATGAAGATGATATTTTTTGTCCCTCAAGTTTTGATGAGCAAATTTATTTTGATGATAGCATGCCTCCTATCTATGATAATTATTTTGATGACATGCATGCTATAAAGAATAATGATAACCATAAAATTTGTCATCATGATTGGGGACACAAGAGACTCTTTGTTATTTTGTTGCAGGGTTGCTTGAGAGAGACCATCTTCATCCTACGCCTCCCACAGATTGATAAACCTTAGGTCCTCCACTTGAGGGAAATTTGCTACTGTCCTACAAACCTCTACACTTGGAGGCCCAACAATGTCTACAAGAAGAAGGTTGTGTAGTATACATCAGAATACCAAATGGAATCCAAACAAATGAAACCTTAGCGATGATCTTTTTTGGAGCGAAAGCAAACCAGAAAACTCGTAGTTGAAGTCTAGAACGCCACGAGGCGGCCACGAGGCAGGAGGGCGGGCCCAGGGGGGTAGGCGCGCCCCCACCCTCGTGGGCCCCTCGTAGCTCCACTGACGTACTTCTTCCGCCTATATATACTCGTATACCCTAGAAACATTGCAGAGAGCCACGAAACCACTTTTCCACCGCCGCAACCTTCTGTACCCGTGAGATCCCATCTTGGGGCCTCTTCCGGCGATCTACCGAAGGGGGAATCGGTCACGGAGGGCTTCTACATCAACACCATAGCCTTTCCGATGAAGCGTGAGTAGTTTACCACAGACCTTCGGGCCATAGTTATTAGCTAGATGGCTTTTTCTCTCTTTGATTCTCAATACAAAGTTCTCCTCGATGTTCTTGGAGATCTATTCGATGTAATACTCTTTTGCGGTGTGTTTGCCAAGATCCGATGAATTGTGGGTTTATGAACAAGATTATCTATGAATATTATTTGGTTCTTCTTTGAATTCTTATATGCATGATTTGATATCTTTGCAAGTCTCTTCGAATTATCAGTTTAGTTTGGCCTACTAGATTGATCTTTCTTGCAATGGGAGAAGTGCTTAGCTTTGGGTTCGATCTTGCGGTGTCCTTTTCCAGTGAGAGTAGGGGCAGCAAGGCACGTATTGTATTGTTTCCATCGAGGATAAAAGGATGGGGTTTATATCATATTGTTTGAGTGTATCCCTATACATCATGTAATCTTGCTTAATGCGTTACTCTGTTCTTATGAACTTAATACTCTAGATGCATGTTGGATAGCGGTCGATGTGTGGAGTAATAGTAGTAGATGCAGAATCGTTTCAATCTACTTGACATGGACGTGATGCCTATATTCATGATCATTGCCTTAGATATCTTCATAACTATGCGCTTTTCTATTAATTGCTCGGCAGTAATTTGTTCACCCACTGTAATACATGCTATCTTGAGAGAAGCCACTAGTGAAACCTATGGCCCCCGGGTCTCTTTCTTATTATATTGCATCTCTTTTATTTACATCGCATCTCGTTTACTTTTTTGCAATCTTTACTTTCCAATCTATACAACAAAAATACCAAAAATATTTACTTCACTATCTTTATTAGATCTCACTTTTGCGAGTGACCGTGAAGGGATTGACAACCCCCTTATCGCGTTGGTTGCAAGGTTCTTGATTGTTTGTGCAGGTACTAGGTGACTTGTGTGTTGTCTCCTACTGGATTGATACCTTGGTTCTCAAAAACTGAGGGAAATACTTACACTACTTTGCTGCATCACCCTTTCCTCTTCAAGGGGAAACCAACGCATGCTCAAGAGGTATCAAGAAAGATTTCTGGCGCCGTTGTCGGGGAGATCTACTCCAAGTCAAGACATACCAAGTACCCATCATAAAATCTTCTCCCCCGCATTACATTATTTGCCATTCGCCTCTCGTTTTCCTCTCCCCCACTTCTAAAACGATTTTCGAAAACCTTTGCCTTTTTCTTTGCCCTTTTTCCATTCGTCTCTTTTCGCTTGCCTCTTGTGTGTTTGTTCTTAGTACGGTTTGTTGCCATCATGTCTGAAACTAGGGAGGTTATCATTGAAAAAGATAGTAGTAATGATGGGGGAAAGTTTGATGCTTTTGATAATCCTCATGAAGATCTACTATTTTACACACTAAAAAGTTTCGGACTGGTAGTGGTAATATTATTGGAAAATGAGTTATTCAAGATTTCTTTACTTGCGCCAGTGCTTTGCCCACTATGGGTGGGTGTATTCTTCATAGGACTAGTAGTCTTGCCGATTCTATATCTTTGCTCGTGATTGAACTTGAAAGACAATTTATCCACATGCATCCTTGCATACAAAGAATTTTTCTAGAATTTTTCAATATTGAGCATTCTTCTGTTAAGCGAGCAACTACCATCTTTTTAGCACATGAGTTCAGATTTATAATAAAAGAGGCCAACGAAATTTTTGTGCATTATAGGGTGGATGATGGCCGTCCTCCCATAGAAGCAATCCTTTTTAATCAAGAAGACATAATGCGTTTACGATCTTTAGATCATGTTGCTTATAATGAAAACCTTAGAAAAAAGGTTCCTACTGATGTTCTAGTTGATAGGATTTCTGAGCTTAATGATAATTTTGCTATCCAGAACAATGGGTTAGGTATTTCTCTTGAACAAAGGCTCTTGAATTTTTTCCAAAAGAATGCTTATCTATACCTACTATTAAAGGGAATAGATATTCTTGATTTGGTTTCACTTTGTTTGGTCCTGTTTTAAGATTTTTTCGTATGAAGGAAACCAGACGTAGGAAGTAAACAGACGCAAGCAAAGCAGCCGGCCGGCCAGTCTATATCTCTATTTTTTAGTTGCCAAGCAAAAACCAAGCCGCCGTCCCATATGTCTATTTTGTGGTTGCACGTTGGATTCCCTCCAGCGGTATTCGGACTGCATAGACGGGCATGCACCGGCGAGATGTCTTGGCCTGGCAGCGCCATCAACGGTGCTGGGACAGAGCAGGATGAGCATGACTCTAATTTCCGGCTTGTCTGCAGCGGCGCACATGGCGTTGGCTATGGTGACACGGACAAGTAGATGGCACCGAGACGGACATGCAGCCGAGGCGGCGTGAAGACCTGTAGGCTGAGAGTGCGTATGGCGGTGGTTGTCATACCGACATGCAGCCGACGCGGCTGCACTGCACAAGCTGTAGAGATGGCAGCGGGAGTGGTTGTGGATGTACAGTCAGTGGCGAAGCCACATGTTGGCTGTGTAGTCAATTGACTACACATGTTTGTGAAAAAAGCATCATATACAAGCACAAACATGCAAAAAATAATACAAAATTAATAGAAATACACATATCTTGACTACACAACATTGAGTTGACTACACATGATTAAATTCCTGGCACCGCCACTGTGTACAGTGAGCTATGGCCGGCGGTGGCACGACAACACGAAGAAGCAAGGGTGCACTAGGCAAGGTCCGGTCCACCAGGCCAAAGGGATGCACCAAACCACGTGAATCTTGAGCTAGCAGCAATGCCATTGATATCAAATGTGCTTGCGAACTGGAAGAAGAAAAAACAATTAGGGAATCACTGGTCATAATCTGTGCACGTAAACTATGGACATGGCAATCAGCTCGATCCATGCATTGCTAAACATGTGCATAAAGAAACTGCGCATGGAGAGAATCGTACTAGCAAACATGGAACACACCTGAGAGGTACTCAAGTTCCTTGATTAATTATCACATGCATCAGAACGTACTGCTGGCATGCATTTTTAAGCCATCTTTTTTAGGGGTAACCTTTTTTTAGGGTTAACTAATTTGAGCTAAAACTTCAAGTTGCTTTGTGTTTCTCAGTAGTGCCACATCAAATTATGTGCATGATCATTTTCTTTTGGATATATTCACGGACTAATTACTCATAGCAGTAATCATCTCTGGAAAACTTGAAGTCTAGGGGTGTTCAGATGTGGATATTTTATGATTTAGATGGGACGAAGAAGGTGTATGAAATCATCAGTGTTTTTTTAATGAATTGCCAACCATTGCCATCAAGCTTCATTGCGTAAGGCCTTTGTCATTCACTTCAAAATTATCCAACATTAGTTCTCTCTATCATATATTGCGCACAGTGAGAAAAGAGCAATTTGCATACAATGCGGGGATAGTGCATGCATCAAGTAAAGATGAGATAAGGATGGCGCCCACCATAATCATAAGTCCGTAAAATTATAAGTCGGTGGAGGGAGGGACTCATGATGGAGCATTCCAGAGTATGATGACCAAGCTCATTGCATTAGGATTGAACATTTTCATCATGAATAAGTAGACAACTGATTATTATTGGCGACGATAGTGAAGAGGAGCAGTGATATGGATGAGTCACCGCTAGGCACATGAAAAGATTTGCTTCTCCCGTTGCAACGCACGGGCATATTTCCTAGTAATGATGAATTGGTTGTGCAACATGAGGGGCCAAAGGAGGAACCAATACCTCCCGAGCTTGATCTTGGGGACTTTTGTCCCATTAAATTTAGCCCTTTTGATTACTTTTGCCTGCCACAAACAAAACTTGCTGCTGAATGTAGGGAGTATGAGATGATTTTTCGCGATTTGCCTTATCATTATTATGGCAATACCTAGATCTATTCTTGTTCTTATGCCTAACTAGGGGCGTTAAACGATAGCGCTTGTTGGGAGGCAACCCAATTTTATTTTTGTTCTTTGATTTTTGTTCCTGTTTAGTAATAAATAATTCATCTATCCTCTGTTATGATTGTGTCTTTTATGTTTTCGTTAGTGTTTGTGCCAAGTAAAGCCTTTAGGATCTTCTTGGGTGATTGTTGTCCGATCTTGCTGATAAAAACAGAAAGTATGCGCTCACGAAAATAATTTTCATTTTTTACCAGAGAGCGATAAAATACCTATTCCAATTGCAGTGGATCAATATACAAATTGCTCAGGTCGTCCTAAGTTTTCAGAATTCTTGGAGTTATAGAAGTATTTGAAACCTCTAGATTTCTACAAACTGTTCTGTTTTTGACAGATTCTGTTTTTCGCGTGTTGTTTGCTTATTTTGATGAATCTATGAGTAGTATCGGGGGTATGAACCATAGAGAAGTTGGAATACAGTAGGTTTAACACCAATATAAATAAATAATGAGTTCATTACAGTACCTTAAAGTGGTGGTTTATTTTCTTATACTAACGGAGCTCATGAGATTTTCTGTTGAAGTTTTGTATTGTGAAGTTTTCAAGTTTTTTGGCAAAGATTTGATGGATTTTGGAATAAGGAGTGGCAAGAGCTTAAGCTTGGGGATGCCCAAGGAACCCCAAGGTAAAATTCAAGGACAACCAAAATTCTAAGCTTGGGGATGCCCCGGAAGGCATCCCCCTTTTCGTCTTCGTCTATCGGTAACTTTACTTGAGGCTATATTTTTATTCACCACATGATATGTGTTTTTCTTGGAGCGTCTTGTATGATTTGAGACTTTGCTTTTTAGTTTACCACAATCATCCTTGCTGTACACACCTTTTGGTAGAGACACGCATGAATCGGAATTTATTAGAATACTCTATGTGCTTCACTTATATCTTTTGAGCTAGATAATTTTGCTCTAGTGCTTCACTTATATCTTTTTAGAGCACGGTGGTGGTTCTATTTGTCACATCCCTAGTTCTGGTATGACCTAGACTAGCTAATCATTTGTGCATCATGTTTAAATTCCATTTAAATTTGAAATGGGGATTGTTCAAACCCTAGCACTAAATCAATCCATCTAGGCTTGATTAAAATCTTTTTCAAATAAACCCAAAATGTCCCTAAGAAAAGTTCATGATTTCTGGTTAAGGTGAAAACCTCTCCCAAAAATGATGAATATATTTTTAGGTCATCTTTGGATTTTTGAATTAACACAAAGTATTTGAATTGGAGCCGTTTAAATGCTATATATATATTTTAAATGGTCCAAATATTCTGAAGTTATTTGTGGAGCCTGAAATAATTCAGTTAATCTCCAAAATAATTTTCAGAATTATCTAAAATGATTTAGTTCCTAAACTAAATCAGAACAAAGAAAACAAAATAGTAAAAGAAAAATAGGAAAAGGAAAAGGCTTACCTGGCCTTACCTGGCAGCCCATCTGGCCTGGCACTGTTGGCCCAGCCTACCAGGGGCAAGGTTGTCTTCAACCTTGTGCCCACTGGCAGCCAGCGCGCGCACCCGACCGCGCCACCTCTTGCTTCGCCGTGTCGCGCTCCCCGTCAACCCAATCCCGCGCCTGGAGACGCCTCGAAGCCCCTCCCTCCTCTCCTTCACTTGCTTCTCTCTCTCCCCTCCTCTGTTCCTCTCCCCACAGAACACCCGAGCGCTCGTCGCCGCCGCTCGCTGCCACCGCGGCCACCGTCCACCACTCGCCTCGCTGACGCGTCCGGAAGAACCGCAACACTGCCCACGTCCCCTCCGCCAACTCACGCCTCGCAGGAGTCCCTGCTTCATCGTCATCGTGGTCATCTTCAACCTCGGGCACCCGAGCCCCTCGCCGTCGATTCGCGCCATCAAGGACGTCGCCGAGCCCACTGACCTACTTCGCCGCCTCCCTGTGAGCTCCTGCTCCCAACCCCTCTCTCCACGCCGTTGAGTCCCTCCTCTAGCCCCCCTGGCCACCGCGGCCGAAGCTCGCCGCCGCCGTGCCTCATCGCCGTCATGGCTAGAGCCATTATTGCTCGAAGCCAAGCACACCACTATGCTCAACGCAGCTCCAGGAGCCCGCCCATCCTCTCAGCGAGCTTGCTAGCCAAGAGTAGCCCATGCCCGCGCATAGCCGTGCTCCGGCCGCCGCCTCGCTCGCCGCCGTTGCTGTTTCCGACCACCTCATCCCCTCCTGCTTGCGTAGATGGATGCGGCCGAGTGCCCGCAACGCGTAGATGCCCTCCACCGCACGAATGGTCACCGAAATAGAGTTTCCGACAAGCCACCGCCATCCTGTAAGGTCGCCGACGACTTGATCCGGTGGTGCTGATGTGGCAATGGTTAGATTACGGCCTAATCACTGCTTAGTTAACCTCTTAGTTACTAACAGTGGGCCCGACCCTGTTAATCGTTTGATTAGGTTTATTCTAAAACCTGTTACCTAACTGAGCCAATGACATGTGGGGCCCACGGGTCAGGTTTGACCTGGTCAGCCCCGTTGACTCGCTTACGTCATGCTGACTTAGAGCTGACGCAATAATTGATTTCTGGAATTATTTTAACTCAGGAAATTCCAGAATATGTGCCTAAACTTCAAAAAATCATAATAATTCAACCGTAGCTCAGAATGAAATAAATTATATATGAAAAATTATCGGAAAAATGCAAGGACTCCATTTATGCTAGTTACATGCATGAAAAACCAACTTATACATGCTATATAAGTGAAAACGTAATATGGGCATTTTAAATGCTTCATTTTGAATTGCATTTGAATCTTGGATTCAAATGGGCTTCAACCAACTTGGTAGCATCTTGCATTAGCCCAAACACTAGCATTTGCACATGTCATGTTCATGCATCATTCTGTTGCATTTGTTTGTGTGTTGATCGCCGGCACCGTTTCTTCTCGATAGGTTCCACTCCGGAAGGTGTTCCCGAGTACCTGTCAGAGGAGCCGTACCCCTTCGTCGTTCTATCAGGCAAGCAACCACCCCTTGAGCATTTCGATAAATCCCACTCACTCGCTCCTGCTCCTTATACTGCATTAGGACAACAATGATTCAAACTGCTACTTTCTGCTGCGGTAGTTGAACCCATTCCTCTGCATGACCTGTCATTGCCACAGTAAATAGTTGAAACCCACTAGCATGAGTAGGAGTTTCTTGAGCCTTGATGTGCCTACTCATCCATGCTTGTTTTCTTTATGCCGGCTATGCTTAGAGTTGTGTCAGGTCTGATTCATTGGGAATGCATCGGAGTGGTGAACATGTCCTACCGATAAAGGCTAAGTGTGTGAACACGTTTTGGTAAAGGTAGCGATGAGAGGCCATGTAGGAGTACATGGTGGGTTGTCTCATTGGAACCGTCCCGAAGCACTGAGTTCTGTGTATGTTATCCAAGTCCAGTTACTACCACACATTGGGTTCCGGTTATCCGGCCCCTCTCGGCTTATTAATCCACTTGATCTCTGTCCAGGAGTTGCAACTAGTTTCTGGCGTTTGTAGGTAGTGCTACTTGTCTACCAGGTGGTGTCCGACGGGACGGGCTTGGGACAGACTAGGCACCGTGGCACGGTGTACCAAGTGGCACCCGGATGGTGGGCTTGGGAACCCTGCACACATCGTTTGGGGCCGTACTGGAGACTTCGGCCGGAACTCCTTGCGGATGGAACTCAAATAGGCTATAAACCTGGACGAGAGACTTGTGTGGTTAGTCAGGTCGTGGTCGACACCCTCGCCCGGCTTCCGCTTGAAGGTTGCCGAGGTGCATGACGTGTAGAGGGCTATAAGTGGCCAGAGCGTGTGTGAAGAAGTACACCCCTGCAGGGTCAACAATATCTATTTGAATAGCCGTTTTCCTCGGATATGGAAACTTGGAGGACTTATGTAGTACATAGACAAATTGAAGTGGATACTCTAAAATCCGCAAGATAAGCGTGAGTGCTATGGATGGCCTTCTCGTAGGGAGACGGGAACGGATCCGTAGTGGAGTATTGATATGGCGAATATGTGGACTCGTGTGCGTCTTCTCACCTCAAAGAAGTTTCTGATACTCGTAGTATAGGTTAGCCACTGAGTCAAAGCTGGCTTGCTGCTGTTAACTCCACCACCCCCCTTTGTTGATAATGTTGCATATGTAGATAGTTCTGATGTAAGACTTGCTGAGTACCTTCATACTCACGTTTGCTTATTTATGTTTTGCAGTTGGTTACACTAGAGACTTCGACGAGTAGCTTGTATCCCAGCTACGATCTTGTACCCTTGGGAGGGTCGTGTTTAGTCAGGCTTCTTAGTCTTTTCCTGTTGTAGTTGTCTGTACTCAGACATGTAATGCTTCCGTTGCTTGTATGCTCTGAATGATGGGTCATGAGACCCCTGTTTGTATTGAATGCTATGAGGCTCTTCTGGGCCTTTATCTACTAGTAATTTGTACGTGCTTTGCACGTTAGATTATTATGAGTAATCACAATACTAAATCATTTAAACTAAAACTAAATCGCCTTATGATAAAACTATCATGCAAATTTCAAAAGTACATTTGTGTTTTCGAGTGGGAACTCATGGAAACTTTTTTGTAGCACAATGAATTCCTATACGAAGAATGCTTTAGAAAAAGCATACATTTTCTCCAAGAGAAATGTTATTGTTATTGACATGCTTGTGAAATATTTTTAAAATTCAAATTTGAAATATATAGTAAATTAGTTTGATGCAGTAATTTTCACACCTTTAAATGAAAGGTTTCTTATAAAATCTATTTCCTTTGTGTATCCTCAACCTCACAGTGTGTTAAATAACTTAACATGTTAAGAAAAATATAGTCAAATCAAAATCAAAATTGTATACAGGTTTTTTGAATATTTCTCTCAGCGACCAGCAATATTGCCATGTGTACACTCTTTTCTTCACCTGCAAACAAAAATGTGTACAGTCTTTTCTACAGCACCCTACTTCTTTTGAGAAAGTAAAAAGTGCTTCCATGCCTGTAGCACTCCGTGAGATGTAAATTGCTCCTGTTGTAGTATAAGCTGCTAGCCTCTACATGCACCTGGTCTAGATAGTTCGAGCATGTGCATGCAAATACTGGTTGTTGGAATATTTAATTCTTCACTGCAGCAGACCGCTATGGCTGCAAGCCAACAGCATGTCCGTGAAAACTCTGGAAGATCCAGATTGGCAGCGTTTTGGCGCGCGTCCGTACAACGCGAATCCGGGGAACATCAGCCGTTGGATCAATCGAGTCTGGTATTGATAAACAGTGGAGATTCACCTGGTGTAACAAATCGACGGCTAAGGATTTTGCTTCTAGGACACGATGAACGGGTACCCCATGTTCAAAAATTGATGTACTATAGTAGTAGAGATATAAGTTTGAGTTATGTTGTGATGCCATGTTGTACAACACATACTTGCATGTTATGCGTACGTGTAACGTGTATTGCTATGTGTGGGATCCGACAACCTAGTTGTTTATCCCTGGTAGCCTCTCTTATGGGGAAATGTAATCTTGTGCTTCCATGAGCCATAGTAGTCCGCTACAGCCCGGTTCACCGGAGTCCTGCTAGCCCAGCACTACTGCTCCGGAATACTTGACTGGCCGGCATGTGATTCACTTCGTTCATGTGTCTGTCCCTTTGGGGAAATGTCACGCGGTGACATCCAGAGTCCTGCCTAGCCTGCTACAGCCCGGGTTCCCGGAGTCGTGTTAGCCCAGTGCTACAGCCCGGATTCATATGTTGTTGACTGACATGCTCGAGGTTGATTCATGTATGCCTGTTCCTGTAAGTTAGAGCCACTTTGGGTTCACGACTAGTCATGTCGGCCCGGGTTCTCTGTCATATGGATGCTAGCGACAGTATCATATACGTGATCCAAAAGGCGCAAACGGTCCTGGGGCAGGTAAGGTGGCACCCGTGGGAATACCGTGCGTGAGGCCGCAAAGCGATATGAAGTGTTACATGCTAGATCGGTGAACTTAGGATCGGGGTCCCAACACTATTTTACAGAAATTATTGATCTCTCATGCTTCACTTATATTATTTTGAGAGTCTTTTCGAACAACATGGTAATTTGCTTTGGCTATAAAAGTAGTCCTAATATGATGGGCATCCAAGATGGGTATAATAAAAACTTTCATATAAAGTGCGTTGAATACTATGAGAAGTTTGATTCTTTATGATTTTTTTGAGATATGAAGATGCTGATATTAGAGTCATGCTAGTTGAGTAGTTGTGAGTTTGAGAGATACTTGTGTTAAAGTTTGTGATTCTTGTAGCATGCACGTATGGCGAACCGTTATGTGATGAAGTCGGAGCATGATTTATTTTTTTGATTGTATTCCTTATGAGTGGCGGTCGGGGACGAGCGATGGTCTTTTCCTACTAATATATCCCCCTAGGAGCATGCGTGTAGTACTTTGTTTCGATAACTAATAGATTTTTGCAATAAGTATGTGAGTTCTTTATGAATAATCTTGAGTCCATGGATTATACGCACTCTCACCCTTCCACAGTTGCTAGCCTCTCTAGTACCGCGCCACTTTCGCCGGTACCATAAACCCACCATTTACCTTCCTCAAAACAACCACCATACCGAGGAAGTCCTAGACTAAGGGGTCCTCGGGCGTCCAGCCTGTTATCCATGGGCCCGACTGATGGGCTGTGAAGACATGAAGGCCGAAGACTGCACCGTGTCCAGATTGGGCTCTACTTGGCATGGAAGGCAAGCTTGGCGACCGAAGATTCCTTCTTATGTAACCGACTCCATGTAACCCTACATTCCCTCGGTGTCTATATAAACCGAGGGGGACAGTCCGGAAAGGACAATGTCGGTGTCAAAACCGGCGGATCTCGGGTAGGGGGTCCCGAACTGTGCGTCTAGGCCGGATGGTAACAGGAGGCAGGGGACACGATGTTTTACCTAGGTTCGGGCCCTCTTGATGGAGGTAAAACCCTACGTCCTGCTTGATTAATATTGATGATATGGGTAGTACAAGAGTAGATCTACCACGAGATCAGAGAGGCTAAACCCTAGAAGCTAGCCTATGGTATGATTATATGTTGTGATTGTTGTCCTACGGACTAAAACACTTCGGTTTATATAGACACCGGAGAGGGTTAGTGTCGGTGTCAAAACCGGCGGATCTCGGGTAGGGGGTCCCGAACTGTGCGTCTAGGCCGGATGGTAACAGGAGGCAGGGGACACGATGTTTTACCTAGGTTCGGGCCCTCTTGATGGAGGTAAAACCCTACGTCCTGCTTGATTAATATTGATGATATGGGTAGTACAAGAGTAGATCTACCACGAGATCAGAGAGGCTAAACCCTAGAAGCTAGCCTATGGTATGATTGTATGTTGTGATTGTTGTCCTACGGACTAAAACCCTTCGGTTTATATAGACACCAGAGAGGGTTAGGGTTACACAAGGTCGGTTACAAAGGAGGAGATATCCATATCCGTGTTGCCTAGCTTGCCTTCCATGCCAAGTAGAGTCCCATCCGGACACGAGACAAAGTCTTCAATCTTGTATCTTCATAGTCTAACAGTCCGGCTAATGGAGATAGTCCGGCTGTCCGGAGACCCCCTAATCCAGGACTCCCTCAGTAGCCCCTGAACCAGGCTTCAATGACGATGAGTCCGGCGCGCTGTATTGTCTTCGGCATTGCAAGGCGGGTTCCTTCTCCGAATACATCACAGAAGAATTTGAATACGAGGATAGTGTCCGACCCTACAAAATAAGTTCCACATACCGTCGTAGAGAGAATAATATTTTCGCAAATCCAATTTGCTGACTCGTTTTGGTAGCATGACATCGTGTCATGGCCCGGTGATTACTCGAACCGTTTTTCTTCAACCAGCTCCACACATAACGCGAGGCGGTTTCTTGACACGTCTTGTCGAAGCGGAGATCGTGTTCCCCTAATTACGGGATTCTCATTAATGCGGTCGTGGGTAACCCAACCGTGTCTAGGACTCCTAGATTATAGGCAAGTCCTAAACGGCTACGGGGAGGACGCTTGATATTCACCCTCTTTATAAAGGGACAAGGTTTTCGCTTTTTCCCTCTCGTGCTCAATCGAACCCTTTCCCCACCTCGAGTTCTAACACCCAAAGCCCAAGTTAGGTGCTCCGGATCTTCAATCATGTCCGGATCTAGCCTTCAAGGCCGATGGATGCCCTCCTCCGTGATGGAAGAGGACATCAAGAAGTTGAGGGAGGCCAGATACGTGACCGCCGAGGTTTCACATCGGCTTCCTACTCGAGGGAAGGTCGTCCCTACTCCCGAACCTAACAAGAACGTCGTGTTCGTCTCCCACTTCCTCCGAGTCCTAGGCCTCACTCTGGATCCCTTCGTCAGGGGTTTGATGTTCTATTACAGGCTAGATTTCCATGATCTAGCTCCGGACTCCTTTATCCACATCTCGACATTTATTGTCGTGTGTGAGGCCTTCCTCCGCATTACCCCTCACTTCGGCTTGTGGCTCAAGACCTTTGAAGTGAAGCCGAAGATGATCGAGGGCAACATGAAATGTGCGGTGGTGCATCAATAGGCAAGATGGCAAGAGCTCCATGGCCGAAAGGTTCCTTTTGAGAGGTGTCCGAATTATGGCAGCGGGAGTGGTTTTACGTCACAGCTCCCAGAAGTGCCAAGTGGGCGGCTGCCCCCGCTTTCCGCTTGGGCCCCCCACCACAACTGATGTCATGGATTAGCAGAGGTCTGAGCTGGGGTCCAGCCAAGGACGTGCCTATACTGCAAAGCCGCATCCGAGATCTCTTCGAGGGAGATTTTAATTTGGTTGCGGTAATACAAGTTATGCTGGTTCGTCAAGTCCAGCCTTGCAAACGCCGGTCCCTTCGCTTGTGGGAGTTCAACCCAGAGGGACCGCGTGCCATTCAAAGTTTCCTCGGCCTGACACACGAGGAGATGTACAAGTCATTCTTTGGACCTCAAGTAGAGTGTCCGGATATTACCGAGGACATGGGCCTGAGCAGTAACCGTGCCGCCGAACAAGTAAGAAATCCTCTAGCCGAACACACTATCTTTTATTCGTCATGAAGTTATTTCTGAGAGCTCGCTTTTTGACCAGGACTGGCTAACAAAGGCGAAGATGATTCAGTGCTCGGCCCCCTCCCTGAGGGTTTGGAAAATCCGGTATTGGAAAAGATGCTCGAGGTCGCACCTTGCCCGGAGCCCTCGAAGGAAGATACAGGGGGGGGGGGGGGATAATACGGGCGGATGCGGGACCCCATCGCTGCCCGTTCCAACTGAGGGAATGAGCGTCTACATGAAGGAGGATAACCGGGGGAGGAAAAGGACCGCTTCCGAGGATCCGGAAGCCGAAGCCTCCAAACGGGAGAAGAAGTCTCCCACAGAGGGTCCTGCCTTGGGGGGTGCTTTTGCCGCACAAAGTCCACGGGGGGATCAGCCCTCCAACGAGTCGTAAGTGATCCAAAATATTTTAATAGTAAAGGTATGCTATCTTTTTTCTGAGAAAATAACCACCGCATATATCTTGCAGTTCGGGCCTTAGCCCCTCTCAGCTGAGCTCGTCTTCGGGGGATCTTCTTCCAGAGATGATGGAAAGCGAAACGCCTCCCCCGGACTCCTCCGCTCAAGAAGCGGGCGACCCCGAAGTGTCGTCACGGAGGGCCTCTCTGGATCCGGTGAGGACAGAAGATAATCCCATAGACCCCCGAAGTCCCCAGCGTCCGGCTCCCGAAGAGAGCAGACAAAAGAGTCCGGCACCGTCTGGTATGCGGTCGGACGTTCCGAGGGAGTTGGTGGGGCGAGCGGCCATCTCAGAAGAACACCGTACGCTGATGGGTACGGTGATGGAGAGAATTTCGTCCGCCTCAAGCGGATTACATGAAGCCTTTATGAGTCTATTGACAGGCTTTGAGGTACGTGAGATAATATGTGATAGTACTGCACATGTTAGGTGTGCCCTGTGTAGATAGTACTGCACATGTTAGGTGTGCCCTGTGTAGATAGTAGCCCCTGAGACTCTGGTGGTCGTTGAGAACGGCGGCGAACAGAGGATCATATTCCCAGGTAATAACCAGACTGCCCCTATGTGCAGGTGGTGGAAGCTCCGGTGGCTAGCCGGGCTAGTGAGTTTGCCAAATTAAAATGACAACTGGATGCGGCAGACGCCGACATTGAGCTTGTTAACAAGAGGCTTGATGAGGCACATGGTAAGTGTTATTATCTGGTGAATGCCACATAGTAAGAGTAGCATGATGCTAGTATCTTTAATATGTTGTGACTGTAGATGGAGCTGCCACCGTGGAAACCATGCGGGCAGAACTTGCCCGAGCCAAGGAACAAACGAGGATTAGTAATGCGGCTGCTTTGAAGGCGGTCGAAGAGTTGAAACCCGAGAAGGCCGCACATTGCGAGAGCCAAGAGAAGATGGTTGTCGGTGTCAAAACCGGCGGATCTCGGGTAGGGGGTCCCGAACTGTGCGTCTAGGCCAGATGGTAACATGAGGCAAGGGACATGAAGTTTTACCCAGGTTCGGGCCCTCTTGATGGAGGTAAAACCCTATGTCCTGCTTGATTAATATTGATGATATGGGTGTTACAAGAGTAGATCTACCACAGGATCAGAGAGGCTAAACCCTAGAAGCTAGCCTATGGTATGATTTTATGTTGTGATTGTTGTCCTACGGACTAAAACCCTTCGGTTTATATAGACAACGGAGAGGGTTAGGGTTACACAAGGTCGGTTACAAAGGAGGAGATATCCATATACGTATTGCCTAGCTTGCCTTCCACGCCAAGTAGAGTCCCATCCGGACATGAGATGAAGTCTTCAATCTTGTATCTTCATAGTCTAACAGTCCGGCCAATGGAGATAATCCGGCTATCCGGAGACCCCCTAATCCAGGACTCCCACAGTAGCCCCTGAACCAGGCTTCAATGACGATGAGTCCGGCGCGCAGTTGTCTTCAGCATTGCAAGGCGGGTTCCTTCTCCGAATACATCACAGAAGAATTTGAATACGAGGATAGTGTCCAACCCTGCAAAATAAGTTCCACATTTCACCGTAGAGAGAATAATGTTTTCGCAGATCTAATCCGCTAGCTTGTTTTGGCAACATGACGTTACGCCATGGCCCGGTGATTATTCGAACCGTTTCTTTTAACCAGCCCCGCACATAACGCGAGGCAGTTTTTCGACACGTCTTGTCAAAGCAGAGATCGCGTTCCCTTATTACGGGATTCTCATCAATACGGGCGTGGGTAACCCAACCGCACCATTAATTACGGCGCTTGGGGGATAAGCGAGTTTTACCAGGCAAGTGGGGACGCTTAGTTTTGTCCGCGCATATAAAGGGAAAAGGATTCACCTTTCTATCCATGCCTTCTTCCTCCTCTGCTCATCCGCTTCCGCACACTCGAGCTCTAGCGCCCAAGTCCTCACTTCCATCTCAACATTCTCCAACCATGTCCGGAGCAGGAGGCAAGTGGATGGTATCCTCCGTCACGGAGGGAGACGTCAAGAAACTGAGGAGAGCCGGATACCTGCCCGACAACATCGCGCACCGGCTCCCAGATGAGGGGCAACTCATCCCCACCCCCAGGCCCCATGAGAGGGTCGTATTCCTCACCCATTTCTTCCACGGACTGGGATTCCCTCTCCATCCCTTTGTCTGGGGGCTCATGTTCTATTACGGCCTGGATTTCCATGATCTGGCCCCGAACTTCATCCTCAACATCTCGACATTCATCGTCGTGTGCGAGGCCTTTCTCCGTGTCAAGCCCCACTTCTGCCTATGGCTGAAGACCTTTAACATCAAGCTGAAGGTGGTGGGCGGCCGCCAAGCGGAGTGTGGAGGCGCCATGGTGGGAAAGATGCCCAACATAACATGGCTCGAGGGCTCCTTTGTTGAAACCATAAAGGGGTGGCAATCGGGGTGGTTCTACATCACCGAGCCGCGCGACCCCGCATGGGTAGCGGCCCCCGAGTTCCAATCTGGAACCCCCATGCGGCTCACCTCCTGGAAGGAGAAGGGCCTGTCCTGGGGTAATTCAAAAGAGCTGACTGGACTCCAGTCATGTATTCAAAACATGGTGGACAAGAAGCTCAAGCTCGTCAACATAGTCCAGGTTATGCTCGTCCGCCGGATACTCCCGTGCCAACAACGGGAGTTCACTTTGTGGGATTTCAATCCGGCGCAGCATCGAACTCTGAACAGGCTCTTCGACACGACTCATGAAGATGCCTGGAGGGTGCTGTTCAAGAGCGCCAAGTCCCTCCCCCATTACTGAGGATCGCGGATTCAGTGCGAAGCGCCAAGCCAGCGCGGTAAGTTGTTTTACCTTTCACAGGATACTTATTTTTATATAGATTGATTCTATGCAGGATCTGAACTCCCGTAATTTTGACAGGACTGGCAAAAGATGGCCGGACAGATCGACTATCCGGCTCCCTTGCCCAAAGGCCACGTAGATGCTCTTCTGATGAAGATGCTGACTCCAGCCCCTTATAAGGTGCCGGAGAAGACCAAGAAGGCCAAGGGAGCTCGAAAGAGTTCCCGACGCCAGGCGTCGTCGGACTCACCGTCTGATGACTCTGCGGCGCACTCTTCCCCCGAAGACGAGGAAGAGGAAGAAGAGGCTCCCCCACCGACTGGGGGAGACAAGAAAAGGAAGGCCGCCCCAACTGGGGAGGCCGGAGGGTCCAAGAAGGGAAGGACTCTCCTTCCGGACAGCTCCACCGCCGCCGACGAAAGTGAAGACGAGTGGTTGCCCAAGGCCAAGCCCCAGGGGAGATCGTAAGTATTCAGATACCAAAGTAACCCATAGGATTCCTTTGTCGCATTGCTTTCCCTAATCGCCGAACATAATTACGCAAGCCGCCACGAGCCAATATCGAGGTATCGTCGGACGGCTCCCTGGGTTCGTCGGACATGGATAGCGATCCAGTCCCGACTGCCACCTCCTCATCCTGCCAACGACGCCGAGGTGTTGTCCCAAGAGGCACCGGATCAAGGGGAGACAGTCCTGAAGGCGCCTCAAGGCGACCTTCCGGACCCCAGGAGCAGAGGGGACGGGCCCCCTGAGAGCTCCAAGTTCGGCCCTCAGCCGAACCCCGCGCTGGAACCTCCAGCGGTTTCGGGCTCGGGCAGGCTGTCTCCTTCTAAGAGGGGTGAGACGCCTGTGCCAGTGACCTCTGTCCATCTAGAGGCGTCGGACAATATGTTGGAAGCGCTTCGCAGCGCTTCCATCGAGGAGGAGCACCGCACTATCATGAGTGCGGTGATCCAGAAGGTTCAGTCCGCCAAGAGCGGATTGACTGAAGCCTGTACTGGCCTTCTAACAGGCTTCGAGGTAAGTGTTTTAAAATGTAGTAGAAATATTACCGCATAGACAGTAGCCCCTGATGCTTTGTTCGGTGTTCACAAAGAAAAGCCGAACAGAGGATCAAATAATATCATAGGAGTCTAATATAAATATGTCAATATGCATATGCAGGCTTCGCTTCTGGTGTCCGCCGCACTAACTACAGAGGTCGCCGTACTGAAGGAGGCCCTCGAGGGATCCCAGAAAGAGCTCGGCCTTGCTAAGAGGCAGCTCGAGGAGAACAAGGGTAAGTAATACCCCGTCTATAGATGAGAAAAAAGACGCGATTGCTAAATGATAGGATCATTGTATGTTTGCCAGGGGCCACGACCGAGGTGGCGACCCTGAAGCAAGCGCTGTCCCAGGCCGAAGAGAAGGTGGCCCAGGAGCGCACCAAGCAAGAGAGGCACGAGGCTCGGGTGGGCGAGGTGCAGCAAGAGCTCCAGGCTCTCATGACGAAGCACGAGGCGTTGGAGCTTGACTTGAAGACGCGAGAGTCAGAGCTTGCCACGGCCCGTGAGAGCGCGAAGAGTGCCAAGGCCGAGGCCCAAAGGGCCCTTCAGGAGATCGACGCGATAAAGAAGATAGCGGCGGATAAGGCTTTCTATATGCAAAGCAAGCATGTACAAGCAAATTATCGATTACTTACCCGGATCCGGAGCTCTTCAGGAGCATTCGCAGATTTGCCCCGCAGTGTGTCCGATGCCGCACAATTTTACCAGGCCGAGGACGGTAGCTCGACGGAGAAGCTGCTCTGGTCTCAATATGCTAAGGCCGAACATCCGGTGCCGATGAGCTACCAGCTGAAGCAGATGGCCGAGCTACATAAGGCAGGCGATCAGGCCATGAAGGGCTTCATAGTCCGGTTGTGGCCTGGCGATGCCCTTCCGAACAGCTTCTTTGGCCTGGTGAGGCGGCTTGTGGATGCCTGCCCACGGCTGGAGGTCGTCAAGCGATCCGTCTGCATTGAAGGTGCACGCCGGGCCTTCGCCCGTGTAAAAACACAGTGGGTCAAGCTAGACGCCGTGAAGCTGATCAAGGAGGGGCCGCCGGAGGGCAAGGAGCACCGCCACCCCGAGATGTACTACGAGGGTGTTCTGCCGAGCGCCCGTCTTATCGCGGACGAGTGTTCGCAAAATGTAATATTTGAACGAGACTTGCTCGTTTTGTCCTGTATGTATGAAAACTTGTATCGTATTCGCTACGCAACGCTTGTGTGAATTTAAAATATTACCTTCTGTTTGGCTGTTTATCCAATTTGAGAGATGGCTAGTCCTCGGCTTCTGCCCCCATGCCAAAAGTGTTGGGGTGTTCGGGATAAACCTGAGCACTCTTGTTCCCATGTTTGGGTCCTTCGAGGGAGGTGCTCAGCACAACGAACAAGGCAACCAGACTAATAATGCTTTATCACTCTCACTTAGCCACAGAATTCTATAATTTTAAATTTCGGCGAAGCCCCTGGTATTCGGAAGGCCGAATTCGGGGCGTGATACACGCCTGTAAGCCGGACGGAGCCGACCCCTCGCCCTAAGCGGCATAAGTCTTTAGGGACTCGAAAAACCTCGCCGAACAGCGACCAGTCTCTCGCCTTATCATGACAGTCAGTTTTAGCTTTCTCTACTGAGGTGCTCGGCCCAGCAGAACTGGGGCACAATCGCAGTAGTTCTCCTAGCGCTACCTTAGCCGATAGAGCGGAACGTAAGGTACCAAATCATAGGAGCCGGGCAAACCCAACATTTGACCAAAGACATGATTCGGAGCTGATGCATATAATGCTATAAGTTCGGGGTGCCGCACTTGTGAAAGTGTTCGGACTTTTCACACCATATTGTGGGTACGTAAGCCCCTGGTGCATCGGCCATACCAGAGTGTACGGTTGCAAGGCGTCGTTAATGAACACACACACACACACACACACACACATATATATATATATATAACAAAAATGCAATAATAGTCGTAATGTCATGCATTGTATATTGAAAAATTGCATTAAAGCAGAGTGATACAGATAGTGCAATAAGCAAAAGAGTAGGACTATGTCCCTTCCAAGGGCGAGCTGAGGATGATATGAAATCTGTAATCCACCTGGGAATTCCGTAGTTGTCTGCCTCCTTGGTTGCCATATCATGTGTTCGGCGGTGGAGCGACCGGACAGTGTTTCCAGAGATTAAAGTCCTGAAAGAAGAAGAAAAATAACCAAACGGGAAGCCCCTACTGTGGTTTAGGCCGTGTTTTGGGGTGTGCTGCAGTTGTGCCCCCCTCCCCACCTGTGCCTATGGTATTTTTAATGCGTAATTATGTACGCGCGACACGAATATCACCGTTGGGCTGGGGTTGGGGTGGCCGCCGTATTGCTACGCGAGCTCAGATCGCGCCAGGCGGTCTGTTTGCCGATTGCCCCGAGCGCGCTTGAAGGTGTCCGGGCTTTGAAACGCCGAACTGGTAGATTGCCTTGAGAGGCTGCTCTGCGCTTCTACTGCAAGGGCCACGGTGTGCTCCTCTGTTCGAAGAGAGCGCTCTATGTTTCCATTGACTATAATAACTCCGTGAGGTCCTGGCATCTTGAGCTTGAGGTATGCATAATGTGGTACCACATTGAATCTAGCAAATGCGGTTCGTCCGAGTAGCGCATGATAACCACTGCGGAACGAGACTATGTCAAAGATTAACTCTTTGCTTCGGAAGTTATCCAGAGATCCGAAGACCACTTCCAGTGTAATTGAGCCTGTGCAGTGGGTCTCTATGCCTGGAATGACGCCCTTAAAATTCATTTTTGTGGGTTTGATCCTTGAGGGGTCTATACCCATTTTGCGCACTGTGTCCTGATAAAGCAGGTTCAGGCTGCTGCCGTCCATAAGGACTCGAGTGAGGTGAAATCCGTTGATGATTGGGTCTAGGACCAGTGTAGGGAATCCGCCATGACGGATACTAGTGGGGTGGTCCCTGCGATCGAAGGTGATCGGACAGGAGGACCAAGGGTTGAACTTTGGGGCGATTGGCTCCAACACATATACGTCCCTGAGCGCACACTTCCGCTCCCTCTTGGGGATGTGGGTTGCGTATATCATGTTCACCGTTTGCACTTGCGAGGGAAACCTCTTCGGTCCTCCAGTGTGTGGCTGCCGGGGTTCTTCCTCATCATCGCTATGTGGCCCCTTGTCCTTGTTTTCGACAATTAACTTGCTGGCCTGCTTGAACACCCAACAATCCCTGTTGGTGTGATTGGCTGGCTTGTCTAGGGTGCCGTGTATTTGACACGAGCGATCGAGTATACGGTCCAAGCTGGACGGACCCGGCGTACTTTGTTTGAATGGCTTTTTCCACTGACCAGGTTTAGAGCCTTTGAATCCGGCATTGACTGCCATATCCTCGGTACTTTCGCTGTTAATGCGGCGCTTATGCTTGTTGCGACGTGACCTGCTATTGCCATCCTTGGTATCTGAGGTACCATGGTTCTTTGATATGTTATTACTGCGAGCCAACCAGCTGTCTTCGCCCGCACAAAAGCGGGTCATGAGCGTCGTGAGGGCTACCATAGATTTCGGCTTTTCCTGACCAAGGTGCCGGGCTAGCCACTCATCTCAGATGTTGTGCTTGAAAGCCGCTAAGGCCTCCGCATTCGGACAGTCGACAATTTGATTTTTCTTTGTAAGGAACCGAGTCCAGAATTGCGTGGCCGAGTCTTCTGGCTGCTGAATTATGTGGCTCAAGTCATCGACATCTGGTGGTCGCACATAAGTGCCCTGAAAGTTGTCGAGGAGTGCGGCTTCCAGATCATCCCAACAGCTAATGGAGTCCGCTGGCAAGCTATAAAGCCAATGCCGCGCTGGTCCTTTGAGTTTTAGTGGGAGGTACTTGATGGCATGTAAGTCATCACCGCGGGCCATGTGGATGTGGAGGAGGAAGTCCTCAATCCATACCGCGTGGTCTGTAGTGCCGTCGTATGATTCAATCTTTACAGGTTTGAAACCCTCTGGGAATTGATGTACCATTACTTCGTCTGTGAAGCATAAGGGGTGTGCGGCGCCTCTGTATTGGGCTATATCGCGACACAGCTCGAATGGGTCCTGCCCGCTGTGTTCAGCCCGGCCGGATTTTCTTTTACTGTATCCGGCATGACGTTTATCGTCTCGTAGAGTGGTGCGCCCTCGTGATCCGTAGATCGATCTTGAATGCTTTGCTTTGTCCTCCAATATGTCTCGCAGGTCTGGCGTATCTCCCCATGCCTTTTTATTTGAATTGCATTGGGGTGGAGGCTGAGCTTTTGGCTGGAATGCCTCTCTATCACGGCCACGGGGTGGCCGATCAGCCATTGCATACGCTTCTTCCTCCAGTCGGGGAAGTAACCTGCGCCTTGGATAACTCCTGGATGGACGCTCGAGTTTATATTGTTCGACCGCGAGGACTTCAGTCCATTTGTCAGCTAGCAGATCTTGATCAGCTTGAAGCTGCTGCTGCTTTTTCTTCAGGCTATTTGCCGTGGCCATAAGCCTGCGCTTGAAGCGCTCTTGTTCGACGGGATCCTCTGGAACGGCGAATTCTTCACCGCCGAGGCTTGCCTTGTCTTCGGAGGGGGGCATGTAATTGTCATCCTCCTCCTCTCCGCCAGCCGCTCTCTTAGGAGAGCTGGCTCCTTCATCCTCCTGCTTTAAATCTTGTTGGAGGGGATTGTTGTTGTCTTCGGCGCTATCCGGAGTGTTATTATCTCCTGTGCCGGTATCACCACTTTTGCTTTGGCGGGACTTAGAGCGGCGCCGCTGACGTTAGCGCTTGGGTTCCTTCTTGGAGGGTTCATCCTCCGTTATCTCGTCGCCATTGCCTTCATTGGGTGTATCCACCATGTATATGTCATACGACGAGGTGGCTGTCTAGTGCCCTGTAGGTGCTGGTTCATGTTCGTCTCCTACATCATCGTCCATACCGTCGATGTCTTCGGAGTCGAAGTCGAGCATGTCGGTTAAATCATCGACAGTGGCTACAAAGTGGGTGGTGGGTGGGCGTCGAATTTCTTCATCGTCCGCATCCCAAGCCCGTTGGCCATAATCCGGCCAGGGCTCTCCTGACAAAGAGAGAGACCTTAGTGAATTCAGAATGTCGCTGAAGGGCGAGTGCTGAAAGATATCTGCGGCGGTGAACTCCATGATCGGCGCCCAATCGGATTCAATTGGCAGGGGCAAGGATGGTTCGGGGTCCGGAAGAGAGTCCGGCACCTTGGAGTCACGGGCTGTGCAGAGGATTATGCTGGTGTTTGGCTCGATCGCCGTCGAGACTGCAGCCCCTGAGGCGGTGTCTATCCACCCGTCCTCGATTGGCGCAGTTGGCTCCGAGCTAAGGGTCAGAGCTGATGCGGGCGCGGCCTCTGGAGTATCGTCCGGTGGCAGAGCTAGGTCATACCCATTGCGACAATGCGGCGCGCTCGGCTGTGGCTCGAATCCGTCGAAGATCAAGTCCCCACGGATTTTGGCCGTGTAATTCAAACTTCCAAATCTGACCTGATGGCCAGGGGCATAGCTTTCAATCTGCTCCATATGGCCAAGTGAATTAGCCCACAGTGCAAAGCCGCCGAATACGAAGATCTTCCGGGGAGAAAAGTCTCACCCTAGACCGCATCGCTATCGATGATAGTAGGAGCCATCAAGCCTAACAGCGACGACACAGAGGAACTCTCAATGAAAGCACCAATGTCAGTGTCAAAACCGGCTGATCTCGGGTAGGGGGTCCCGAACTGTGCGTCTAGGCCGGATGGTAACAGGAGGCAGGGGACACGATGTTTTACCCAGGTTTGGGCCCTCTTGATGGAGGTAAAACCCTACGTCCTGCTTGATTAATATTGATGATATGGGTAGTACAAGAGTAGATCTACCACGAGATCAGAGAGGCTAAACCCTAGAAGCTAGCCTATGGTATGATTGTATGTTGTGATTGTTGTCCTACGGACTAAAACACTTCGGTTTATATAGACACCGGAGAGGGTTAGTGTCGGTGTCAAAACCGGCGGATCTCGGGTAGGGGGTCCCGAACTGTGCGTCTAGGCCGGATGGTAACAGGAGGCAAGGGACATGAAGTTTTACCCAGGTTCAGGCCCTCTCGATGGAGGTAAAACCCTACGTCCTGCTTGATTGATATTGATGATATGGGTAGTACAAGAGTAGATCTACCACGAGATCAGAGAGGCTAAACCCTAGAAGCTAGCCTATGGTATGATTGTTGATGTGTATGTTGTCCTACGGACTAAAACCCTCCGGTTTATATAGACACCGGAGAGGGTTAGGGTTACATAGAGTCGGTTACAATGGTAGGAGATCTGAATATCCGTATCGCCAAGCTTGCCTTCCACGCCAAGGAAAGTCCCTTCCGGACACGGGACGAAGTCTTCAATCTTGTATCTTCATAGTCCAGGAGTCCGACCAAAGGTATAGTCCGGCTATCCGGACACCCCCTAATCTAGGACTCCCTCAGTAGCCTCTGAACCAGGCTTCAATGACGACGAGTCCGACACGCAAATTGTCTTTGACATTGCAAGGCGGGTTCCTCCTTCAAGTACTTCATAGAAGATTTTAAACACAAAGATAGTGTCCGGCTCTGCAAAATAAGTTTTCCACATGTTGCCACAGAGAGAATAATATTTACACAAATCTAGTCTGCTGACGTGTTCCGTAGTTTGACACACCACGACCAAGCCTTTATCCGAGTCGTTTCATTATCCCACCTCATCGCGTCATGCGAGGCGGTTTCCTTGGCACGCCTTGTCAAAGCAGAGATCGTGTCCCCTTATTCCGGGATCCTCATCAATACGGGCGTGGGTAACCCAACCGCGCCCTTGATTACGGCGCTTGGAGATAAGCGAGTTTTACCAGGCTGGTGGGGACACGCAGTTGCGTCCACCCATATAAGGGGATAAGGATCCACCTTTTCACCTACGCCTTCCTCCTCCTTTGCCTATCCATTCTCGCGCACTTGAGCTCCAGCGCCCAAGTCTGCACTCCCCACCTCAACCTTCTCCAGCCATGTCCGGAGCGGGAGGTAAGTGGATGGTCTCCTCCGTCACGGAGGGACACATCAAAAAGCTGAGGAGGCCAGATACCTGTCTAGCGACATCGCGCACCGGCTTCCTGAAAAGGGGCAGCTCATCCTGACCCCTAGGCCCCATGAGAGGGTGGTGTTCCTCCCCCATTTCCTCCACGGACTGAGCTTCCCTCTGCATCCATTTGTCCGGGGGCTCATGTTCTACTATGACCTGGATTTCCATGATCTGGCCCCGAACTTCGTCCTCAGCATCTCGGCGTTTATCGTCGTGTGCGAGGCCTTCCTCCGCATCCGCCCCCATTTTGGCCTATGGCTCAAGACTTTCAACGTCAAGCCGAAGGTGGTGCGCGGCAGCCAGGCGGAGTGCGGCGGCGCCATGGTGGGCAAGATGGCCAACGTCCTGTGGCTCGAGGGCTCCTTTGTGGAGACCCTGAAGGGGTGGCAATCATGGTGGTTTTACGTCACCGAGCCGCGCGACGCCGAATGGGTCGTACCTCCTGAGTTTCGGTCCGGCCCCCCTACGCGGCTCACCTCCTGGAAGGAGACATGCCTGACTTGGGGTAAAAAAGGAGAACTGACCGGACTCCAAACCTGCATCCAAACCCTGGTGGACAAGAAGCTCAAGCTTGTCAACGTAGTCCAGGTGATGCTCATCCGCATGATCCTCCCATGTCAACAACAGGCCTTCAACCTGTGGGAGTTCGACTCGGCGCAGCACCAAACTCTGAATAGGCTCTTCGACATGACGTACGAAGATGCCTGGGGGGTGCTTTTCAAGGGCGCCGAAGCTCCCGCATCCGCTACCGAGGATCGCGGATTCAGTACGCAGCATCACGCTCATGCGGTAAGCTGTTATATTTCCTTCTACAGGATATTAGGTTATCATAGTTTGACTCTATGCGGGATCTAAGCTCCCTTACCTTTGACGGGATTGGCAGGTGACGTCCGGACAGATCAACTGTCCGGCTCCTTTGCCCGAAGGCCCAGCAGACACTCGCTTGGCGAAGCTGCTAGTTCCGGCACCCTATGTGGTGATAGAGAAGAAGGCCGCGAAAAAGGCCACGGGGACTCGAAAGAGTGCCCGGCGTCAGGAGGTGTCGGATTCATCATCCGACGGTCCCGAAGCGCCTTCCTCTCGTGAAGACGAGGAGGAAGAAGAAGAAACCTCTCCCCCTCCAGTGGGAGGAGAGAAGAAAAGGAAGGCTGCCCTCTCTGAGGAGGCCGGAGGGTCCAAGAAGGGGAAAACCCTTCCTCCGGACAACTCCACCGACGCCGACGATGGCGGAGAGGAGTGGCAGCCCAGGGCCAAGCCCCTGGAAAAATCATAAGTATCCGGATACCGAAGTAACTCATAGTATTCATTTATTACACAACTTTCCCTTATGTCGAGTATGTGTATGCAGCCCACCCAAAGATCGGCTCGACACGTCGTCGAGCGGCTCACTGGACTCGTCGGATGTGAACTCGCTTCCCAAGGCTTCCTCCCCCCGTCCTACGGACAACACCGAGGTGTTGTACCAACAGGCTCCAAGCAGGGAGGAGGTGGTCCTGGAGGCGCCGCAAGGCGACCTCCCGGATTCCAGGAGTAAAGGGGATGAAACTCCCCAGGGCTCCAAGTCCGGCTCTAGGCCGGACACTTCTCCGGAACCTTCAAAGGTTCCGGAGTCCGGCGGGGACCTCCTTCCAAGAGGAGTAAGTCCACCATGCTAGCGGCCCCCGTCCAACCGGAGGTGCCGGACAATATGTTGGAGGCGCTCCAAGGCGCCTCCATCGACGAGGAGCACCGCGCTATTATGAGTGCGGTGGTCCAGAAGGTTCAGTCCGCCAAGAGCGGACTGACTGAAGCTTGTACTAGCCTTTTGACAGGCTTTGAGGTAAGTAAATAATGTGTAAATAATATTACCGCATAGACAGTAGCCCCTGATGCTCTGTTGGGCGTTCGGGAAGAAAAGCCGAATAGAGGATCAAAGAATTCGCAGGAGTCTAACAAAGGAGTCAATATGCGTACGCAGGCTTCTCTACTGGTGTCCGCCGTACTAACTGCGGAAGTGGACACGCTAAAGCAGAGCCTCGAGAAGTCCGAGCAAGAGCTCGGGCGTGCCAAGAAGCAGCTCGAGGAGGAGGAAGGTAAGAAATACCTTGGTTGAATATGTATATATATAAAAAGGTGCAATTGCAAGAAATGACAGGATTAACATTGCTATTGTAGGGGCCACATCTGAGGTGGCTACCCTTAAGCAAGCGCTGCTCGAGGCCGAGATGAGTGCGGCCACGGAGCGCACCGAGCGGGAGAGGTATGAGGCGGAGGTTGGCAAGGTGCGGCAAGAGCTCCAGGTTCTCATGAGGAAACATGAGAGTTTGGAGCTTGACTCGAAGACGCGAGCGTCCGAGCTCGCGGCGGCTATTGAAAATGCCAAGTCTGCCAAGGCCAAATCCCAGAAGACCCTCCAGGAGTTGGATGAGGTGAAGAAGATTGCGGCGGGTAAGGCATTCTTTATGCAAAGCAAACATATAAACGTGAGTTACTTGTTACTTACCCAAATCCGGAGCTCTCCAGGAGCGTTCGCAGATCTTCCCCGGAGTGTATCCGATGCCACCGCATTCTATTGAGCCGAGGAGGGCAGCTCGACAGAGAAGGTGTTCTGGTCTCAGTATACTGAGGCCGGACACCCCGTGCCCCTGAGCGACCAGCTGAAGCAGCTGGTCGAGCTCCACAAGGCGGCCGAACAGGCCATGAAGGGCCTCCTCGTTCGGCTGTGGCCTGGAGAGGCTCTGCCTGGGAGCTATTTCGGGCTAGTGCGGCGGCTGGTGGAAGCCTGTCCGAGGCTCGAAGTCATCAAGCACTCCATCTGTATTGAAGGCGCCCGTAGGGCCTTTGCCCGTGCTAAGGTGCACTGGGGCAGGCTGGATGCAGAGAAGCTTGTGAAGGACGGGCCACCAGTGGGGAAAGAGCATCGCAAGCGCGAAAATTACTATAAGGATGTTCTGAAGGGTGCCCGCCTTGTGGCAGATGAATGTACTAGGGATGTAATTATTGAGTAAAACTCGCTCCTTTTTGTCCTGTGTGCTGAAAACTTGTTCATATGCGCTTAGCAATGCTGATTGAATTTAAAATATTACCTTCTATGCGGCTGTTTATCAATTCTCAGAGATGGCAAGTCGTCGGCTTCTGCCCCCATGCCGCTAGTGCTGGGGTGTTCGGGGATAAACTTGAGTGCTCTTTTTCCCATGTTTGGGTCCTTCAAGGGAGGCGATCAGCCCAACGAACAAGGCAATCAGACTATAACGCGTGAACACTCTCACTTAGACATAGAATTCTATAATTTTAAATTTCGGCGAAGCCCCTGGTATTCGGAAGACCGAGTTCGGGGCGCTATCCACGCCTTAGCCGGACAGAGCCGACTCCTCGCTCGAAGCGGCATAAGTCGTTAGGGACTCGAAAAAACCTCTCGAACAGCGACCAGCTCTCGCCTCATCATGACAGTCAGTTTTAGCTTTCTCCACTAAGGTGCTCGGCCCAGCTCAACTGGGGCACAATCGCAGTGGTTCTCCTAGTGCTACCTTAGCCGATATATCGGAATGTAAGGCACCAAAACATAGGAGCCGGGCAAACCCAACTATTGACCCAAGACATGATTCGGAGCCGATGCATATAATGCTATAAGTTCGGGGTGCCGCACTTGTGAAAGTGTTCGGACTTCTCACACCATATTGAGGGATACTGAAGCCCCTGGCGTATTTTTGCCATACCAAATTGTACGGGAGCAACATGTCATTAAGGAACATATATTTATAAAGAGGTGATGCAAAAATAGACAAAAGCTATGCATTGTTTATTAAAAGTAGCTGCGATCAAAGCAGAACGATATAAGTAACGCGATAAACAAAAAGTTGGACTATTGAACATGTCTGCTCTAGGGGCAAGCTGCGAAATAGTATGCGAAACAGGTATACTGTCATGATAGAGACCACTTGAGAGTTTTGTAATGCGGCATGGCTTGTCTGCTTTCCTGGTTCCTGCATCGTTTGTGAGGCAATTGAACTACTGAACATGCCTTCCGAAGAGTAGAGTCCTGGAAGTAAGAAAAAAGTAAAAAAATTGGCAGCCCCTAGTGCGGTTTAAGCCGTGTTTTGGGCGTGCCGTGATGGTGCCCCTCCCCCTATGCCCATGGTATTTCTAGAGCACAGTTATGTACGTGAAGTACTGGCGTCGCCTTTTTGCGAGGGTTGGGGTTGGGGCCGCATTGCTACGCCTGCTTGGGACGTGCCAGGAGGTCTTGTTGTGGGTTACTCCGGGCGCGCTTGATGGTGTCCAGACGTTTAATGGCCGGACTGGAGAACTTCCTGGAGAGGCTGCTTTGTACTTCCGCTGCGAGGGCCGCCGTGTGCTCCTCCGTTCGGAGGGAGCGTTCGGTGTTTCCGTTGACCGTAATTACTCCTCGAGGGCCTGGCATCTTGAGCTTAAGGTATGCGTAGTGCGGTACCGCATTTAACTTGGCGAATGCGGTTCGTCCGAGGAGTGCGTGATAGCCACTGCGGAATGGGACTATGTCAAAGATCAACTCCTCACTTCGGAAATTATCCGGAGATCCGAAGACCACTTCAAGTGTGACTGAGCCTGTACAGTTGGCCTCTACACCTGGTATTACGCCTTTAAAGGTCGTTTTGGTGGGCTTAATCCTCAAGGGATCTATGCCCATTTTCCGCACTGTATCCTGGTAAAGCAGGTTCAGGCTGCTGCCGCCATCCATAAGGACTCTAGTGAGATGAAATCCGTCAATAATTGGGTCTAGAACCAATGCGGCGAAACCGCCATGACGGATGCTAGTGGGATGGTCCCTTCGATCAAAGGTGATCGGGCAGGAGGACCATGGGTTGAACTTTGGGGCGACTGGCTCTACCGCGTATACGTCCCTTAACGCGCACTTCCGCTCGCTTTTGGGGACGTGAGTTGCGTATATCATGTTCACCATCCGCACTTGTGGGGGAAAACCCTTCTGTCCACTGTTGTTCGGCGGCCGGGGCTCCTCGTCGTCATCGCTATGCAGCCCCTTGTCTTCATTTTTGGTGTTTAACTTGCCTGCCTGCTTGAACACCCAACAATCCCTGTTGGTGTGATTGGCCGGTGTTGGATTTCAGGTTCCGGCAGACCCTTGAGGTTTGAACACTGGGGTGCGCATGGAGATTTCGCCTCCTAGCTACCTGCACCCCTCCGCCTTGCTAAGATCTAAGCAATGGAAAGAACAACACAAATGACACATGGTTTATACTGGTTCGGGCCACCATTGTGGTGTAATACCCTACTCCAGTGTGTGGTGTGGTGGATTGCCTCTTGGGCTGATGATGAGGAACAATACAAGGAAGAACAACCTCGCGAGGGTCTTCTCTTGGCTGGGGTGATGAACTGCTGGGAGGAGCTCAGTCACCCTTCTCTCTCTCTTTTCTTTCCTTCGTCCCTTCCCCTCGTCCTTCCACTCTGCGGGGGGCTGGTCCTATTTATAGAGGCCCTGGTCCTCTTCCCAAATATCAAGCGGGAAGGGAGCCAACAATGGCGGGCTAATTTGAAGGGGGACAACTAGTACTAGCTATCCTGACAAAAGTAGTCTTCGCCTGCACAAAGCTCTGGTGGTGACGCCGTCTTGGGCTCCACAATGACCTCCGTCTTGCAGTCCTCCTGGTCTTGGTCTTGTTGCACCGAAATGGTAACCTTTGCCTGATGCCTCGGTACTCCACGGCTGCGCTTGCTCCCTTTGCACCAAAGAGGAAAGGAGGACGCTGCGCGGGCTGGCACCCGCCTGGCACCTTCGGTCATCATGGCTTGCGTCACGGGCACCTCGTGAGGAACCCCGCCTTGATCTCTCCGCCTCCTCGCGAGCCAGCCTGATGAGCCTGTGCCTGAGGAAGCTCCGCGTCGTCCGCCCCGCGAGGCTTGGCCCCTCGCGAGGGTCTTGGGTCTGTGTTGGTGAAGATGGGCCGTGCTGGGCCCCCTTTTGAGCCACGCCGCAGGCCGCAGGCAGGCAAGTCTGGGGACCCCCGTTCCCAGAACGCCGACAGTAGCCCCCGGGCCCAAGGTGCACCCGGACTTGGCCATGCAGGGAGGCGGAAGGGCGAGGGCGAAGCGCCGCGGGCCTTAACAGCCTGCGGCCTTGGGCGCCGCGTGGCAGTTGATTGGACGTGAGCGCCTTAGCAACCATGCGAGTTGATGAAGGAGCGGCATCTGCCTAGGCTTTGCTTTTTTACTTTCTCCGGTTGCTGCTAAGATCCCCTTTCTTGCGCCTCTCCTTCCTTCCTCAAAGTTTCCAGATCTACTCCGACCGCGTGACCTAGGAAGCCATGGCGCCTCGTGAGTCCCCGACCGTAGCTTGGTACTCGCCTGCCCTGAACCCGCCGGACGTGTCGGAGGCGAGCCTTGCCTGGTTGCGCCGGATGGCGGTGGCGCGGGGCATCGACGGGGCGAAGGTGTTCAAGGCCGGCTCCGCCACCCCCGAGTGTCAAGGGAGCACCTTCTATCCGTTCTTCGCAAGTGCCATTGCTGCTGGCCTGGTGCCTCCCTTCTCCGAGTTCTTCTTATCTGTCCTCCGCCATTATAAGCTACAGGCTCTGCATCTCCACCCCAACTCCGTCCTTCTCCTGGCGATCTTCGCCTATTACTGCGAGGCTCACGTAGGGGTGCGGCCCTCAGTGGCCTTGCTGCGCCATTACTTCTACCTCCGGACTTCTCGCGGTCCTGCTTCCGCGTGTGCGAGCTTCCACGCTTACGACGGCGCCATTGCCATCTCGAACCCCGGGAAAAGGATTGAGGGCTTCAGGAGCAAGTGGGTCTTGGTGGATGCTGGGCGCATTCACCCTCGGCTGATCTTGCCCACGGAGCAGCCCACGAGCTCCAGCGATTGGGGCCGGGCGGAGCTCGCGGACCCCCGCACGAAGCTGGTGTTGGAGAAGATGGACGCGGATCTGAGGCCGGCCAACATGGCGGTGGCAAAGCTGACCGGCACGTCGCTGCTGAGGGAATTCCTGGAGCACCAGCTAGCTCCGCTCCGGCGGTACTCACTCCCGATGTGGAGGCCCCATCCGAGCCCCGCGGCTTTGGTCGACGGAGATCTGGCCGCGGTCCTCCAATCTCTGGTCGGGGGCGATGTGGCGAGGTTGGTGGATGCTCCTACGCCCTTGTTCCTCCGCGACGACTGGGAGCAGGTAGTGGAGTCCATGCCCGCCTTCAACGGGGATGGGCTCGTGCCCATGGAAACTCCCCATGAGTCGGTGGACGTGCCTTCCGACGACTCCAGCAAAGAGGAGGAAGGAGGGGAGCGGGAAAGAGGGCCTGACTCCAAGGCGACTGACGGAGAGTCGAGGGCTCCCCTCCCCCGACGCAGGTCCCGCATTCTCCGCCTCTCTCCGAGCAATGATGACAAGGATGACGATGAGCAGGACGGCGGGAGCTTGCCCCCGATCCCGAAGAAGGACAGGACCAGGCTGATCTCCCGCGGGCCTGCCCCAGCCCCGGGGCGGACCGCACCTTCCGCTTCCAAGCTTCCCAAGGTTGACCCTTCCAGCCGGCTTTCAGGCTTCAAATTTGGCCCGAGGCCGCTCGAGCTCACTGGAGACGACCTGTAAGTGTTTGATTCTTGTCTTTACCTCTTATTCTGCTTCTGAGGCTTGATGTCCGCATCTCTTGGACAGGCTGGTGCCCGTAGCAAAGAAGTCGAGGGGAGCTCCTGAGGTTCCATCCGTGGCAGCGCCTCTACTCGCGAAGGAGAGTGACCGCGACGCACGGGCTTCTCCTACCCGGTCGTCCTCGCGAGGCCTGGCTGAGCCGGCTGGGGCGAGCTTGGCCCCCACGGCCCAGGTGACTCCCGAGGTGTCCTCGCCTGCTGCCGCCACTACAACCATTGGGGCGCAGCAGGCTCCGCCTCAGGATGCTGTGGCCGTGCAGCTGCCTTCTCCTCCTACTCCACCTGCTGCTGTCTCTCCGACTCCTTCTGCCGTTCCGGATCGTGCTATCGCTGAGCTGGACCGACTGCGGCAGGATCTTCTTGGCGCCGACCCTCGCTTGGTGGCCGGACGCTTGGAGCTGGCTTCCGGATGGGTTCGCTCCAATGCTTCGATTCGGGCGGCGCTGGTCCAGGCCTCGACGGCTTGCGATGAGGAGAAGCAGGCCTTCCTTGAGGCAAAGGCTGCTCGTGACGCAGCCCTGGGGGAGGTGGTCGTCGTCCGTGGTCGCTGCAAGGCACTGGAGGATGAGCTGCAGGGCCTACGGGACCAGCTCGCGAAAGAGGTCCGCCTTCGCCAAGAGCAGGAAGAAGGTGTGAAGGCTCGCGAGGCAGCCATCACGGAGGGGGAGGTCAAGCTCAGGAAGCGCCGCGACCGCCTTGGCGCGCTGGAGCAGGAGTTGAAGGCGAGGAAGGCCGAGCTGGACGACAAGGCCTTGGTTCTTGCCGAGGACCGTGTGGCCTTCACGGAGATGGAGGCGAAGGCTCGCTCCTCACTGAGGACGCTTTACGACAACGGCCTGGAGAGCCCGCTGGCTGGCGCCGAGGACGGCCCCGCCCAGCTGCTTCCCCTCCTAGTTCGCGCTCTTGAGGATGTCGCCCTTGGCCTTGGCCCCACGGCGGAGGCCGAGGCGCGTGTCCTGTCTTCTGCAGCACTGACGCGGGTGCTCACTCACATCTACCTTCGCGATCCCGACGTCGACCTCCACGGCCTGCTGGAGCCAGTAAGCGGCGAGCGTGCCGCCGCTGTCGGATTTCGGGTTCCGGCAGACCCTTGAGGTTCGAACTCTGGGGTGCGCGCGGAGATTACGCCCTCTACCTCTTCGTCTCGCAAAGATCTAGATTACTAAAAGAACAGCACAAGAGACACAAGGTTTATACTGGTTTGGGCCACCGTTGTGGTGTAATACCCTACTCCAGTGTGTGGTGTGGTGGATTGCCTCTTGGGCTGATGATGATGAACAATACAAGGAAGAACAGCCTCGCGAGGGTCTGCTCTTGGCTAGGGCGATGAACTGCTAGGAGGAGTTCAGCCGCCCTTCTCTCTCTCTCTCTCTCTCTGATTCTCTGCTTGCCCAGGTTCTGGACCTTCTTGATCTAGATGCCCCCCCCCCGTGATGATGATCGATCCCCTTAATCATGTCCCTACCCTGGGGGTGGCTAGTCCTATTTATAGGCAAGGGCCTTGGGCCTCTTCCCAAATATTAAGCGGGAAGGGCGCCAACAATTGGCCATTTTGAAGGGGAACATCTGGTACACTTATCCTGACTAAAGTCGGTCCTCGCCTGCCAAAGGCTCTATGGTGACGCCGCCCTGGGCTCCACGATGACCTCCTTCCCACCGTTGGACTGGTCTTGGTCTCGTTGCACCGAAATGGATGCCTTTGCTTGGTCCTCTCGCCTGCGCTTGCCCCCTTTGCACCAAAGAGGAAAGGAGGACACTGCGCGGGCTGGTGCCCGCCTGGCGCCCTTGGTCGTCATGGGCACCTCGTGAGGTATCCCGCCTTGATCTCTCCGCCTCCTCGTGAGCCAGCCTGATGAGGCCGCGCCTGAGGAAGCTCCGCGTCGTCCGCCCCGCGAGGCTTGGCCCCTCGCGAGGGTCTTGGGTCTTGTGTTGATGAAGATGGGCCGTGCTGGGCCCCCCTTTGAGCCAGGCCGCAGGCAGGCAAGTCTGGGGACCCCCGTTTCCAGAACGCCGACAGTAGCCCCCGGGCCCGAGGCGCGCCCGGACTTGGCCGTGCTGAGAGGCGAAAGGGCAAGGGTGAAGCGCCACGGGCCCTAACAGCCTGCGGCCTTGGGCGCCGCGTGGCGGTTGATGGGACATGGGCGTCTCCGCTTCCCCACGACGCCTCGGTGATCGCGCAGGTTGGACAAGTCCCTGCATGCAAATCGTGTCATGATTACCTGCGATCGTGGAGGCCGACGGTTGGCCTTCGCTGGCTATAAGTACGGAACTGCACGTGCCCTTCCAGTCCATCCCTCCTTGCTTTTCCTTCTTCTCCATGGCTCCTTCGAGGAGGTTCTCGGCTGCATAGAAGGGGAAGGCCCGCCAGGTTGAGCCTACCTCTCCCCCGCCCAAGCGCGGCCGAGGGCGCCCCCGGAAGCATCCCGTAGCCACGACAGCTTCCCGCGGTCGTGGAGATGGTTCCCAGCGTGGTGACGGGCGAGCTGCTGCGGCTGGGGGACGCGCCTTGGTTGCGCGCTCCCCTAGGCCACGCTTTCGCGTTGCGGAGGTGCTACCGAAGTTCGTCGTATGGTCGGCGGAGCCGACTAGCGCCCGGCTCCAACTCCCTCGCTTCCTCCTTGGTGAGCTCCCGGCCGGCGCCCCGGGCGGCCTTTGGCTTCAGGCGGACGGCTGCTGCGGCCGGGCCTCATGGGCTGCACTGGAGGTCTCCTCCACTGGTAGCTTGGCCTTGACACGTGGTTGGCAGGCGTTTGCCCGTGCTCGCGGCCTGGGACGCCGGTGCACCCTGCACTTTAAGTTTGATGGTGATGCCACCCTCTATGTGAGGGTGTTTGGGGAAGATGGTCGCCGCGCAAGGTGTTGCCCTGAGGATGACGACCGCGGCCGGGGACCCAGCCCCGACGATGATGGAGGAGAAAGCGCCCGCGTGGTTGGCGGCACTCAAGGCTCCCCAAGCTTCATCGACTCTTCTTCAAGCGACTCTTCCAGCAGTGGCCGCAGTCAGCCCCCACGCCGTCGCGCCTGCTTGGGAGGCGGCAGTACGTCCGCCCGCCGTCGCGCCCTGGTGAAGCGCGAGAGGGAGTCTGCTTGATCCCCGGAGGCAGCCCGAGTCTCCTCCGCAGGCCGGTGTGAGCCGAGCCGCGCCGGGCTTGTCCTTTCTTTCCTTTTGTTTCCTGCGTAAAAGAAAACAGCTGCATGGAGCCCCGCGGGGGCGTGTTCGGGGCTATTGTTGTTAACCATTACCTTGATTCCGTTTTCGTGCCTTTCGGCTATGTGTTTGCGCGTAGATAGTTCCCGGCCCCAGCAGTGGGGGGCGACCGACCCAGGCCCTATGTGCGTGTCGCGGTGCCCGAGGGGCACGGACTGGAGGGGTGCTCCCATAACGGGCCCAGGTCGTGAAACCTTCGAACGACTAGAACAAGAACACTCGCGAGGGCGCTCGACTATCCTCCATCGCGAGGCCTTTCATAAGAGAAATCAAAGCGGGGGAGTAAAAATCGACGAACCACATACCAACGATGGCAATAATTTCAAGAAGACTTCAAATGCGAACAAACAAGCCAACTGCGGAAAGCAAATGAAAAAGCCGCTTCGGCACCTAATCTAGTCTTCGACGTCTTCTCACCAGCGCGGAGCTAAGTGCTGCCACTGGGCGTGGGAGGGAGCCCTAGGGCCTGAGGCCGGCGCTCCTGAGACTCTGGGGCGTGTACAGCCCCACTCATTATTACGTGAGAGTGTCACGGGCGGCGAGCTTCACAGGCGTTGGCCTTCTTCACAGGCTCTGGGCCTTTCTTCTTAGGGGAAACGAGCTTCACAGGCATTCTCCTTCTTCACAGGCTCCGGGCCTTTCTTCTTAGGGGAAACGAGCTTCACAGGCATTCGCCTTCTTCACAGGCTCCGGGCCTTTCTTCTTAGGGGAAACGAGCTTCACAGGCATTCGCCTTCTTCATAGGCTCCGGGCCTTTCTTCTTAGGGGAAACGAGCTTCACAGGCATTCGCCTTCTTC
>NC_057797.1:120174464-120175096 GCF_018294505.1 Triticum aestivum
CCCCCCCCCCCTTCGCGAGGCCTTGCGCAAAAGAAATCGAGGCAGGAGAGTGAAAAGCCGAAGAATCGCAAGCCAAAGATGGCAACAACTTCAATAAAACTTCAAATGCAAACAAACAAGCCAACTGCGGAAAGCAAATGAAAAAGCCGCGTCCGGCACCTAATCTAGTCTTCGACATCTTCTCACCAGCGCGGAGCTAAGTGCTGCCACTGGGCGTGGGAGGGAGCCCCAGGGCCTGAGGCCGGCGCTCCTGAGACTTCGGGGCGTGTACAGCCCCACTCATTATTACGTGAGAGTGTCACGGGCGGCGAGCTTCACAGGCGTTGGCCTTCTTCACAGGCTCCGGGCCTTTCTTCTTAGGGGAAACGAGCTTCACAGGCATTCGCCTTCTTCACAGGCTCCGGGCCTTTCTTCTTAGGGGAAACGAGCTTCACAGGCATTCGCCTTCTTCACAGGCTCCGGGCCTTTTCCAAAAAGGATGATCTTCACAGGCGTTCGCCTTCTTCACAGGCTCTGGGCCTTTTCCAAAGAGGATGATCTTCACAGGCTCTGGGCCTTTTCCAAAGAGGATGATCTTCATAGGCGTTCGCCTTCTTCACAGTCTCTGGGCCTTTTCCAAAACGCGATAGCTT
>NC_057797.1:120477172-120480974 GCF_018294505.1 Triticum aestivum
CTCGCCGGCGCCGTACCAGGCCGCCGCGCCGACCGCTGCTTCTTGCCGAGCCGCGCCAGCCACCGCGCGTGTCCGTCGGTGACCGCGGCCACCTCGCCGCGCCCGTCCTCCTCCGGCGCCTCCCCGGTGAACAGTGCCCGGCGGCGAATCTCGGGAACAGTGCCCGATCTTGATCCAGCTACAGTGCCCAGAAGAGCTCCCAGGAATGCCTCCGCACCGGCCAGTTGAATTTGTTATTGATCTTGAGCCTGGCATGGAACCTGTGTGCAAATGTCCTTACAAGCTCGGACCTAAAGAGTTGAAGGAGCTGAAGAAGCAACTCGATGAGCAAGAAAGAATGGGTCTCATCCGGCCTAGTTCTTCTCCGTGGGGTTGTGGTGTTCTTTTTGTGAAGAAGAAGGATGGAACGGACCGACTTTGTGTTGATTACCGTCCAGTGAACAAGAAGACCATCAAGAACAAATACCCACTTCCCAACATCAATGAGCTGTTCGAACAACTCAAAGGTGCCCAAGTATTCTCCAAGCTTGATCTCCGTATGGGTTACCACCAGATTCGCATTCGTGAAGAAGATATTCCCAAGACAGCATTCAGAACAAGCTTTGGTTCATATGAATACACTGTCATGTCTTTTGGCCTTGCCAACGCTCCTCTGACGTTCTCTCGCATGATGAACTTCATCTTCAACGCCTACACCAATGACTTCGTTTTGGTCTATCTCGACGACATTCTGGTTTTCTCGAAGAACAAGGAAGATCATGCCAAGCACTTGCGTTTGGTTCTTGATAAGCTCAGAGAACATCAGTTCTACGCCAAGTTCTCCAAGTGTGAATTTTGGCTCGATGGGGTTCTTTATCTTGGTCATATCATCTCTGCCAAGGGCATTGCCGTGAATCCTGAGAATATGTCTGCAATTGTGAATTAGGAACCTCCTCAGAACGTGAAGCAACTTCGCAGTTTTCTCGGTCTCGCAAGCTATTGCCGAAGATTCGTTGAAAACTTTTCTAAGATCGCGAAGCCTCTCTCAAATCTTCTTCAGAAGCACATTAAGTACGTTTGGTCTCCGGAGTGCGATATTGCTTTCAACACTTTGAAAGAGAAATTGATCACTGCTCCAGTTCTGACTCCGCCTGATGAATCCAAACCGTACGAGGTCTTTTGTGATGCCTCTCTCCAAGGTCTTGGCGCAGTATTGATGCAAGAGAAGAAAGTTGTTGCTTATACATCTCGCCAGTTGAAGCCTAATGAGAAGAACTACCCAACTCATGATCTCGAGTTGGTGGCAGTTGTGCATGCTCTTTTGACTTGGAGACATCTTCTATTGGGAAGAAAAGTGGACATTTTCACTGATCACAAGAGTCTCAAGTACATCTTCACTCAGCCTAATCTCAACCTCAGGCAAACTCGATGGGTCGAAATGATTCAAGAGTATAAGCCGAGTATTGAGTATACTCTAGGCAAGGCCAATGTGATTGCTAACGCTTTGAGCAGAAAGGCTTACTGCAACAGTCTTATTCTCAAGCCTTATCAACCCGAGCTTTGTGAAGCTTTCCGCAAACTTAATCTGCAAGTTGTTCCTCAAGGTTTCCTCGCCAACCTTCAAGTCTCTCCTACCTTAGAAGACCAGATTCGTCAAGCCCAGCTTCTTGATGCTATGGTGAAAAAGGTGAAGATTGGGATTGCCAAGAGTCAGTCCAAGTACAAGTGCTACCGCCTTGATGACAAGGACACTCTCTTCTTCGAGGATCGTATTGTTGTGCCCAAAGGTGAACTTCGTAAAGTGATCATGAACGAGGCTCACAATTCTCTCCTCTCCATCCACCCTGGGAGCACGAAGATGTATCAGGACCTTAAGCAAGCTTATTGGTGGACTTGAATGAAGCGCGAGATCGCTCAATTCATGAATGAATGTGATGTCTGCAGAAGAGTGAAGGCAGAACACCAAAGGCCAGCAGGTCTCCTCCAACCTCTTGCCATTCCAGAATGGAAGTTTGACCACATTGAAATGGACTTCGTGACTGGGTTTCCAAAGTCCAAGCGTGGCAATGATGCTATATTCGTTGTCATCGACAAACTCACCAAAGTGGCTCACTTTCTGCCTATCAAAGAGTCGATCACTGCAGCTCAATTGGCGGAACTCTATACCTCTCGAATTTTCTCTCTGCACGGTATTCCTCAAGTGATCTCTTCAGACCGTGGCAGCATCTTTACCTCGAAGTTTTGGCATTCTTTTCAGAAGGCCATGGGCACGAACATCCGCTTCAGCACAACTTTCCATCCTCAAACAAGCGGTCAAGTCGAGCGTGTCAACCAGATTCTTGAAGATATGCTCAGGGCTTGTGTGATCTCCTTCGGCATGAAGTGGGAGGATTGTCTTCTGTATGCTGAATTCTCCTACAACAACAGTTTTCAAGCAAGTTCGGGCAAGGCCCCTTTTGAAATTCTGTATGGCAGGAAGTGCCGTACCCCTCTCAACTGGTCTAAAATCGGTGAACGTCAGCTTTTGGGTAATGACTTAATCACAGAAGCAGAAGAAATGTGCAAACTCATTCGTGATAACCTCAAAGCAGCCCAATCCCGCCAGAAGAGCTACTATGATAGTAAGCACCGTGATTTGGCTTTCGAGATCAGAGATCATGTTTACCTTCGTGTCTCTCCTATGAAAGGTACTCGTCGCTTCGGTATCAAAGGGAAGCTTGCCCCTAGATACGTGGGACCTTTCAAGATTGTCAGCAAGAGAGGCGACCTCGCCTATCAACTCGAGCTTCCTTCAAACTTTGCAAATGTTCATGATGTGTTCCATGTCTCTCAGCTTCGAAAGTGCTTCAAGACTCCTGACCGCACCATCAACTTCGAGGACATTGAGCTCCAAGAAGATCTCTCTTATCGTGAGCACCCAGTTGCTATTCTTGAAGAGACTGAACGCAAGACTCGCAACAAGTCAATCAAATTTCTCAAAGTCAAGTGGTCACACCATTCCGACCGTGAAGCTACCTGGGAACGCGAGGATCACCTCCGTTCTGAGTACCCGACGTTCTTTCAGTCCTAGATCTCGGGACGAGATCCTTTCGTAGTGGTGGAGTGTTGTAACACCCCGGATATAACTTTCCCAATTTGTACTCCAACTCTTGCCGTTTCCGAAGTTAAGTTATATTTATTTTCTCGGGTTCGGGTCTTTGTCTCCGTGTGTTGTTGTCGTTGTCATGCATCTCATATCATGTCATCATGTGCATTGCTTTTGCATACGTGTTCGTCTCATGCATTCAAGCATTTTCCCCGTTGTCCGTTTTGCATTCCGGCGCTTCGTTCTCCTCCGGTGGTCATTTCTAGCTTTCTTTCGTGTGTGGGGATTAAACATTTCCGGATTGGACCGATACTTGCCAAGCGGCCTTGGTTTACTACCGGTAGACCGCCTGTCAAGTTTCGTATCATTTGGACTTCGTTTGATACTCCAACGGTTAACCGAGGGACCGAAAAGGCCTCGTGTGTGTTGCAGCCCAACACCCCTCCAATTTGGCCCAAAACCCACCAAACTCTGCTCCATGTCCTAGAGCGTTCGATCACAATTGCGTGGCCGAAAACCGCACCTCATTTGGACTCTCCTAGCTCCCCCTATGCCTATATATACACCCCCTCCAAAAATTCGCGGACCCTCTCCCCCCTAACCCTAAATTTTGGATCCCCGCTGCCGCCGGACAAAGTCCGCCGGGCCGGACATTGTCCGACCCGCACCGCGCCGCCACGTCAGCCGCAAGCCCCACATCACCGCGCCTCCCCGCCGCCCGGCCCGCAAGCCCATCCG
>NC_057797.1:120481405-120490792 GCF_018294505.1 Triticum aestivum
TTCTCGCCGAGCCGCGCCGGCCACCGCGCGCGTCCGCCGGTGACCGCGGCCACCTCGCCGCGCCCGTCCTCCTCTGTCGAGCCCGTCCTCCTCCGGCGCCTCCCCGGTGAATAGTGCCCGGCGGCGAATCTCGGGAACAGTGCCCGATCTAGATCCAGCTACAGTAACCCTAATTTTCGCGAGGTGGATTTTTCTCTAAGTCCTAGAATTCCTGATCCAAGTTGCTCTGTTCGAGGCCCCGTAACTTTGCATCCGTAGCTTCGATTCATGCATATAGCATATCAAAATGTTCGATTCGACGAGTACATCATTTCATTCCATTGCATCATTTTCATTTGAGTGCATCCTGATGCCCGAAATGCTGTTAGATGGAGGCTTCGTGAGTTAATTGTCAGATCTTCTAGTTCATCTTAGACTTTTGTCATTTTTGCCATGATTATTGTGTGCATGATATGCCTGTGAGTCCTTCATATGTTTTGTTAAGCATCTTGTTATCTTTCCAGAGGTGCAACCCATGCATTTTTGTGATGTGTGTGGTGACTTGTGCAAGCTTGCAAAGTGAGGCACCCGGTAAATCTGTTTTCAGGGACTTAGTAGTTTTCACTAAGTCTGGGATTATTTAGTTCATGATGCCATATGTTCTTGCTGTTTCCTAGTGATCGGTGCCTCTTTTGAGGATGATCAGTAAAGGAGTTTTGTCAATCTTGTTATGCTCTATCCATCCATATCTTTACTTGCAATTATGGAGTAACGTAGCTTGAGTCAATCGAGCTCTACTTTTGCTTCGTTGTGAATCTAGGCAGATCGTCAACTTGTTTGCGATTTTGCCGATGTTATTGTAGTTGATCCGTGCATGCTATGCCATTGTTCTTGCCATGTCTAGCTTGTATTTCGTGCCTTCTTAAAGTATGTATGCTTGTCTTGCCATGACTTGCACCGTGGTGAGTGTATCGAGCTCGTAAACATGCCTTCGTGAGTTATGTTTCAGCATGTCCCAGTTTTCACTAAGTCTGAAAACTGATTATGTTTTGGCTATGTTCGTGTGCTTGTTAGTATATTTTGTGATCCCTTTTGGCTCAAGGTCACTAAGGGACTTTTGTTAAGCTTGTTGAGTAGCTCCATGCCATGTCTTTCTTTGTCATGTTCAGGTCCTGTAGCATGTTGTTTTGTTGCTCCGAAGAGGGCTATATGATCTGAAATTTCAGACAGGTGTTAATTTCACTAAGTCTGAAATCTGTTTTGCATTTGCGTTTTTGCCATGCTTGTTTGAACCTCATAATGGATGAATTGGCCGTGGCTCAGTGCTAGTCTTTTGTTAAGCATCTTGTGTGCATCCCTGCCATGTATTTTGTTGTCATGTTTGGATGCTGTAGCATGTTCATCTCATTGCATTTAGATGCCTACTTGCTGTAAATCACAGACCGGTGTCATTCTTAAATCGCTTGCCATTTCCAAACCGTAACTCCGATTCCGGCGTTCTTTATATCGTTTTCAAGCGATTTCATCTCATCTTTCCAATGGCACCCTTGGAATTCCAAGTTGAGGCCAGGTTCATGCATTTCCTGTCATATCTTGCATTTTGCATCCCGCATCGCATCCCGCATAGCATATCATCATTTCATCATATTGCTTGTTCTTGCACGTGGTTGATTGTGTCCTTGTTGCTTGTTTGCCTTGTTTGGATAGAGCCGGGAGACGAGTTCGCTAACGAGGAGCCCGATGAGTTTGCTCTTGAGGATCCAGTCAACTCTGACAACTGTGCAGGCAAGATGATCATACCCTCGAAATCACTACTATCTTTGCTATGCTAGTTTGCTCGCTCTTTTGCGATGCCATTGCTACGATGCCTACCACTTGCTTGCAAGCCTCCCAAATTGCCATGTCAAACCTCTAACCCACCTTGTCCTAGCAAACCGTTGATTGGCTATGTTACCGCTTTGCTCAGCCCCTCTTATAGTGTTGCTAGTTGCAGGTGAAGATTGGAGGCCGTTCCTTGTTGGAACATCTTTTATTTACTTGTTGGGATATCATTATATTGCTATGTTATCTTAATGCATCTATATACTTGGTAAAGGGTGGAAGGCTCGGCCTCTCGCCTAGTGTTTTGTTCCACTCTTGCCGCCCTAGTTTCCGTCATATCGGTGTTATGTTCCCGCATTTTGCGTTCTTACGCGGTTGGGTTATAATGGGAACCCCTTGATAGTTCCCCTTGATTAAAGCTTTTCCAGCAATGCCCAACATTGATCTTACCATTTGCCACCTAGCCTTTTCTTTCCCTTGGGTTCTGCAGACTCAAGGGTCATCTTATTTTAACCCCCCCGGGCCAGTGCTCCTCTGAGTGTTGGTCCAAACTAGAGCCCCTTGCAGCACCACCTTGAGGAAACTCGAGGGCTGGTTTCAGTTGTTCGGATTGCTTATCTGAGTGTGCCCTGAGAAAGAGATATGTGCAGCTCCTATTGGGATTTGTCGGCACATTCGGGCGGTGTTGCTGGTCTTGTTTTAACCTGTCGATGTGTCTTGAGTTACCGAGATACCGAGTCTGATCGGAACGTCTTGGGAGGAGGTCTATTCCTTCGTTGACCGTGAGAGCTTGTCATGGGCTAAGTTGGGACTCCCCTGCAGGGATTGAACTTTCGAAAGCCGTGCCCGCAGTTATGGGCAGATGGGAATTTGTTAATGTCCGGTTGTAGATAACTTAAACCTTAATTTAATTAAAATGAATCAACTGAGTGTGTAGCCGTGATGGCCTCTTCTCGGTGGAGTCCGGGAAGTGGACACGGTGTTGGAGTAATGCTTGCGCAGGTTGTTCCTCTAGATTCTCGCTCGCGCTTTGCCTCGTCTTCTCGCTCTCTTTTGCGAATAAGTTAGCCACCATATATGCTAGTCGCTTGCTGCAGCTCCACTTATATTTGCCCTACCCCTTCCTATAAGCTTAAATAGTCTTGATTGCGAGGGTGTGAGATTGCTGAGTCCCTGTGGCTCACATATACTATAACTCCAGATGCAGGTCCAGGTGTTTCCGCTCCAGGAGACGCGTATGAGCTCAAGTGGGAGTTCGACGAAGACTCTCAACGATATTATGTTTCCTTTCCCGATGATCAGTAGTGGTGCCCAGTTGGGGGTGATTGGGACCGTGTCACATGTTGGGTTCTCTTTTATTTTTGGCGCCGTAGTCGGGCCATAAGTGTTTGGATGATGTAATGTTATTTATGTTCTTGATTGACGTGGCGAGTGTAAGCCAACTATGTTCTCCCCTTTATTATTCATTTACATGGGATGTTGTGAAGATTGCCTAACTTGCGACATATGCCTTCAATGCGATTATGTCTCTAAGTCGTGCCTCGACACGTGGGAGCTATAGTCGCATCGAGGGTGTTACAAGTTGGTATCAGAGCCTTCCCCGACCTTAGGAGCCCCATTGCTTGATCGTTTTTAGTGGCCGAGTTGTGTCTAGAAAAATGTTTTGAGTCAATTAGGAATTATATATCGGAGAGATTAGGAATTCTTTTTACTTCCCAGTCTCCTCATCGCTCTGGTAAGGCATCCTGACGTAGAGTTTTGACTCTTCTCTTCCTAAATTTCACTAAAAAAAATTTAGGATCACGCGGGTATCTTGGAATCGTTCCGATGGTTTTATGATGAGAACATTGACTTGGTGCCTCCTGTCAGGGGTTTAGTGGAAGTGTCCCGGGGAGTTGAGCTCTGAGGTGTTGTCATCATAATTTTATCGTTGCAGTTCTGGAATACCTGAGTCTAGTACGCCGACATCGAAAATCTCTTTTATGCAGTTCATTGGTGAGATAACCTCGACGCCACCCAGTACTGGGGCGGGAGTTCGGGAGATTCGCCATAACTTGTATAACGGATGCTTTTTGAAGGTTGAGGTAGATGGTTTCCGATGGTTTCTTGGTTATGTGTTGAAGAATGGATACAGCTGGATGTAGGATTTGCTAGTTTGGGTGAGATATTATGCTTCCCCAGTATCCCCAACACCTGATTGCATAACCGGAAAGGTTCGGGAGTTTCATAGGTGGGAATTCTAGTAGCTCTAGTTCTTCTTCCACGGATATTGGTTTGAGATTGGGATTTCTTACCAATTATTCATTCTTGATCCGTACCTTGTTGGTTTATTTCTCTACCTTAATTCTATGTGGCTTCTCAATTTATGGATATGTGACCATTTCAAGAGGAATGCATTCGTTCATTTTGTTCGGATGTGAAGACTATATGTTGCAAATTTCATTCCGTTGGATTCAGCTTCAATATTTATCTGTCAATGTGCTAATGGTGGTCAACCTCTTCAGGATGGCTCCTCCAACGCGCACGACTCCGAATCCTGATCCACCACCACCTCCACCTCCTCCAGAGGCATGGCAAGCTGTGATGGCCGCAACCAATGCTAACACATGGCTGATCATGCAAATTCTTCAAGAGCGCAATCAAGGCAGTCAAGGGAATCAAGGCAGCAATTAGAGTCACTTTGCTACGCTCAACCAATTCCTTGCTAACGGGCCAAAGACTTTCAGCAATTGTGTTGAGGCAACCAATGCTGACGATTGGCTTGTGGATCTGTGCAAGCATTTCGAGTGCAGTAACGTCAGGCCTGAGGACTTTGTCAAGTTCGCTTCCTTCCAACTCAAAGATCAAGCTGCAGAATGGTTCCAGCAGTACCAGGACTCCAGAGGTGGACGAGTTATCACTTGGGATGATTTCCGTCGAGATTTCCGAGCTCATCATATTCCGCAGAGCGTGGTTGAAAGCAAGCGTGAGGAATTCCACAATCTGAAGCAAGGCTCTTTGTCTGTCTATGACTACAACAAGTTATTCCAGAAGCTTGCCCGCTTTGCCAAGCAGGACGTGCCTGATGAGAAGAGCATGATATATCAGTTCAGGGGTGGTCTCAGAGAAGATATTCAGCTCGCTCTTGTTCTCTTTGAGCCCTTGAGGTACAATGAGTTCTACAACATGGCACTGAAGCAAGAGGCTGCTCAGTTGAGGTGTGATGCTTCCAAGAAGCGAGTCAGAGATGTTACTCCTTCTTCCTCTACTCAAGTGGCCAAGCAGCAGAAGTTTTGGCTTCCTCCTCCGTTCCGTCAGCCGTATCAGCAGAAGAGCAAAGGTGGCAGTGGTTCTTCCCACCCACCCAACCCTGGCTTTCAGAACAAGACTTCGTCTCAAGCTCCAAGATCGAGTGCTCCGTATCACCGTCCGCTTTCAGAGGTCACGTGCAACAAGTGCCAACAGAAGGGTCACCATGCCAACAAGTGTCTCAACCAAAGGCGTCTTCCTCCTCCTCCTCCTGTCAGATCGACAAGTACAGCTGTGGTCAAGCATAACCCCAAGCATGCCAAGGTCAATTTGATGAATGCAGCTCAGGCAGAGGACTCGTCAGATGTGATCATGGGTAACCTTCCTGTTAATGATATTCCTGCAAAAGTTCTTTTTGACACGGGTGCATCGCATTGTTTCATCTCGAGACCTTTTGCATCTAAGCATGATTTTGTTACTCAAGTGTTGCCGAAGCCGTTGGCTATCGTCTCTACGGCCCGTCAAATGACATCTCGAGTATGCGTTCCGGATGTTACTATCACTTTGGGTGACTATAAGTTCTTGTCCTCTCCAAATGTTCTTGGTGACTCAGATATTGATCTTATTCTCGGAATGGATTGGCTTTCTAAGCACAAGGCTCAACTTGATTATGCAGCCAGGCAGATTCAATTGACTCATTCGTCTGAGGATGTAATTGTGTTTGCCACTCGGGATGATTCTATCCGTCTGTTTTCTCTCAATGAGAAGGGTGAATTGGATGCCATCTCTCAAATTCCTGTCGTTTGCGTATATCAAGACGTCTTTCCAGAAGAGCTCCCAGGAATGCCTCCGCACCGGCCAGTTGAATTTGTTATTGATCTTGAGCCTGGCATGGAACCTGTGTGCAAATGTCCTTACAAGCTCGGACCTAAAGAGTTGAAGGAGCTGAAGAAGCAACTCGATGAGCAAGAAAGAATGGGTCTCATCCGGCCTAGTTCTTCTCCGTGGGGTTGTGGTGTTCTTTTTGTGAAGAAGAAGGATGGAACGGACCGACTTTGTGTTGATTACCGTCCAGTGAACAAGAAGACCATCAAGAACAAATACCCACTTCCCAACATCAATGAGCTGTTCGAACAACTCAAAGGTGCCCAAGTATTCTCCAAGCTTGATCTCCGTATGGGTTACCACCAGATTCGCATTCGTGAAGAAGATATTCCCAAGACAGCATTCGGAACAAGCTTTGGTTCATATGAATACACTGTCATGTCTTTTGGCCTTGCCAACGCTCCTCTGACGTTCTCTCGCATGATGAACTTCATCTTCAACACCTACACCAATGACTTCGTTTTGGTCTATCTCGATGACATTCTGGTTTTCTCGAAGAACAAGGAAGATCATGCCAAGCACTTGCGTTTGGTTCTTGATAAGCTCAGAGAACATCAGTTCTAAACCAAGTTCTCCAAGTGTGAATTTTGGCTCGATGGGGTTCTTTATCTTGGTCATATCATCTCTGCCAAGGGCATTGCCATGAATCCTGAGAAGGTGTCTGCAATTGTGAATTAGGAACCTCCTCAGAACGTGAAGCAACTCCGCAGTTTTCTCGGTCTCGCAAGCTATTCCGAAGATTCGTTGAAAACTTTTCTAAGATCGCGAAGCCTCTCTCAAATCTTCTTCAGAAGCACATTAAGTACGTTTGGTCTCCGGAGTGCGATATTGCTTTCAACACTTTGAAAGAGAAATTGATCACTGCTCCAGTTCTGACTCCGCCTGATGAATCCAAACCGTACGAGGTCTTTTGTGATGCCTCTCTCCAAGGTCTTGGCGCAGTATTGATGCAAGAGAAGAAAGTTGTTGCTTATACATCTCGCCAGTTGAAGCCTAATGAGAAGAACTACCCAACTCATGATCTCGAGTTGGTGGCAGTTGTGCATGCTCTTTTGACTTGGAGACATCTTCTATTGGGAAGAAAAGTGGACATTTTCACTGATTACAAGAGTCTCAAGTACATCTTCACTCAGCCTAATCTCAACCTCAGGCAAACTCGATGGGTCGAAATGATTCAAGAGTATAAGCCGAGTATTGAGTATACTCCAGGCAAGGCCAATGTGATTGCTAACGCTTTGAGCAGAAAGGCTTACTGCAACAGTCTTATTCTCAAGCCTTATCAACCCGAGCTTTGTGAAGCTTTCCGCAAACTTAATCTGCAAGTTGTTCCTCAAGGTTTCCTCGCCAACCTTCAAGTCTCTCCTACCTTAGAAGACCAGATTCGTCAAGCCCAGCTTCTTGATGCTATGGTGAAAAAGGTGAAGATTGGGATTGCCAAGAGTCAGTCCAAGTACAAGTGCTACCGCCTTGATGACAAGGACACTCTCTTCTTCGAGGATCGTATTGTTGTGCCCAAAGGTGAACTTCGTAAAGTGATCATGAACGAGGCTCACAATTCTCTCCTCTCCATCCACCCTGGGAGCACGAAGATGTATCAGGACCTTAAGCAAGCTTATTGGTGGACTTGAATGAAGCGCGAGATCGCTCAATTCGTGAATGAATGTGATGTCTGCAGAAGAGTGAAGGCAGAACACCAAAGGCCAGCAGGTCTCCTCCAACCTCTTGCCATTCCAGAATGGAAGTTTGACCACATTGAAATGGACTTCGTGACTGGGTTTCCAAAGTCCAAGCGTGGCAATGATGCTATATTCGTTGTCATCGACAAACTCACCAAAGTGGCTCACTTTCTGCCTATCAAAGAGTCGATCACTGCAGCTCAATTGGCGGAACTCTATACCTCTCGAATTGTCTCTCTGCACGGTATTCCTCAAGTGATCTCTTCAGACCGTGGCAGCATCTTTACCTCGAAGTTTTGGGAGGCACGAACATCCGCTTCAGCACAGCTTTCCATCCTCAAACAAGCGGTCAAGTCGAGCGTGTCAACCAGATTCTTGAAGATATGCTCAGGGCTTGTGTGATCTCCTTCGGCATGAAGTGGGAGGATTGTCTTCCGTATGCTGAATTCTCCTACAACAACAGTTTTCAAGCAAGTTCGGGCAAGGCCCCTTTTGAAATTCTGTATGGCAGGAAGTGTCGTACCCCTCTCAACTGGTCTAAAATCGGTGAACATCAGCTTTTGGGTAATGACTTAATCACAGAAGCAGAAGAAATGTGCAAACTCATTCGTGATAACCTCAAAGCAGCCCAATCCCGCCAGAAGAGCTACTATGATAGTAAGCACCGTGATTTGGCTTTCGAGATCAGAGATCATGTTTACCTTCGTGTCTCTCCTATGAAAGGTACTCGTCGCTTCGGTATCAAAGGGAAGCTTGCCCCTAGATACGTGGGACCTTTCAAGATTGTCAGCAAGAGAGGCGACCTCGCCTATCAACTCGAGCTTCCTTCAAACTTTGCAAATGTTCATGATGTGTTCCATGTATCTCAGCTTCGAAAGTGCTTCAAGACTCCTGACCGCACCATCAACTTCGAGGACATTGAGCTCCAAGAAGATCTCTCTTATCGTGAGCACCCAGTTGCTATTCTTGAAGAGACTGAACGCAAGACTCGCAACAAGTCAATCAAATTTCTCAAAGTCAAGTGGTCACACCATTCCGACCGTGAAGCTACCTGGAAACGCGAGGATCACCTCCGTTCTGAGTACCCGACGTTCTTTCAGTCCTAGATCTCGGGACGAGATCCTTTCGTAGTGGTGGAGTGTTGTAACACCCCGGATATAACTTTCCCAATTTGTACTCCAACTCTTGCCGTTTCCGAAGTTAAGTTATATTTATTTTCTCGGGTTTGGGTCTTTGTCTCCGTGTGTTGTTGTCGTTGTCATGCATCTCATATCATGTCATCATGTGCATTGCTTTTGCATACGTGTTCGTCTCATGCATTCAAGCATTTTCCCCGTTGTCCGTTTTGCATTCCGGCGCTTCGTTCTCCTCCGGTGGTCATTTCTAGCTTTCTTTCGTGTGTGGGGATTAAAAATTTCCGGATTGGACTGAGACTTGCCAAGCGGCCTTGGTTTACTACCGGTAGACCGCCTGTCAAGTTTCGTATCATTTGGACTTCGTTTGATACTCCAACGGTTAACCGAGGGACCGAAAAGGCCTCGTGTGTGTTGCAGCCCAACAGCCCTCCAATTTGGCCCAAAACCCACCAAACTCTGCTCCATGTCCTAGAGCGTTCGATCACGATCGCGTGGCCGAAAACCGCACCTCATTTGGACTCTCCTAGCTCCCCCTATGCCTATATATACACCCCCTCCAAAAATTCGCGGACCCTCTCCCCCCTAACCCTAAATTTCGGATCCCCGCCGCCGCCGGACAAAGTCCGCCGGGCCAGAAATTGTCCGACCCGCACCGCGCCGCC